>NC_081190.1:29739968-30039968 GCF_902713425.1 Acipenser ruthenus | reverse complement strand
CTGCCAATTGAAGCTGACTGGCACAAGCTTTTTAGAAGCAGAGGAGAGAGTAATAAACTAACCAACACTGATCAATATAGGTCTTTTATTTTGGAAGGGGCTGATTGAGGTGCAGTCTGAATCATTTTCTATTAGGCAAGAGAATGGCTTCTGTTTTTGATAACGGGGATAAAACACTGCCCCATAAAATGACAGGCTCTAAGAAAAAATATTGGCTAGTGATTTTTTGCTGCAGTATCCATAATAGAATTGCTAACTAAGAAAAGCATCCCCTAGTATTTATTTCATTTTCAAAATTTTAAAGTGTTTTTATTGTACAATAAAAGTGAATGTGAGTATACATATTCAGATTTTACTCAGCAGTGACATGTCAGACATTTAATTTGTAACGTAAATGTTAATTAATGAGATACATAACAGCCATCCAAACTGTAATCAATGAGGTCTTTATTCCTCTTTTTTCTGAGACCTCCTTCCTGCAGTAAAAAATATGGAGATTTAATGTGAAAACCTCTATAGTGTAGGAACAGTGGCACTTAACCTGAGCCTCCTATACCAAGACTTCTATTGTAACAAAAGGCGCACTTAAGAAAATGGCTTTTTACTGATTCTCAATTGAGAACAGCATGTTCCATTTTAGTGATCCCCCAATATACCTGATCTATTTCTTTTGATCTCACCTTTATTAGTCTTCTTACAGCACTGCAGCTACTCACAATGATTGTTAATAAAATGCACCTTCAGCTGATATCTCTGTGCCAGACAGGGTACTTGTAACTGTAGTCCTGTATTTATGCTCAAAACAGAAGCTTACAGTGACTTTAATCACTCAATCAAAAATGGTTAGATTTACGTCATTTCACTCTTAGTTCAAATGGTAATTGTCAGAGTTGGAGAGATTTATCTCACAAATTATGACTAGCGGCTGGTTTCACAGACCTTGATTAGCACTAATTTTGGACTGCCTTACCCGAGATAATATTATGTAGTCCAAGATTACTGCTAATCGGGGTCTATGAAACCAGTCATGAGTTTTTAACCTAAGGTACAATGGACCTATGTGTCCCAGAAATACATTATGCTAACTATTTTTGCAATGAGATACATGAAACAGGGTTTACAATGTACTGACAGGTTGGATCTGGTCATCCAAATTGTCATCTTCCTCTTAATATTTGAGTCACTTTCAAATGTATTTCAAGAAGAAACCTTTTGAACAACGATCGCTCAATTCCTTGTGTACCTTAAAGGGTTAAAGTTTTTCTTATCCTCGTCATTAAAATCAAGGCTTCCTTTTGGGTGTTTTATAGTCAGCATTTCTGACAATTACACCTTCCATTGTCCTGCCAGTGAGCTTTCTGCAGTTTAATAATATAAATGTAAAACAGCTTCAGCATTAATCAACACATTTCCAATCACATTGTGGAATGCTTTTCCTGTTATTATGTTTCCATCCCACCGTTTTCACAATAGGCTTTAATACGGTAGAGAGAGTGGGCTTGAGCTAGACTCTTTACTTTTCGCCTTCATGAAATGCATTACACACAGTTGTTCCTTACCTACTATAAAAACACAATAGACATGCTACTGGGTTTCTTGTATTTATACTCAGTCGGTGTTGAAGGCAAATGATTGTTTTACTGGACTAGCTCCCTAGCTGTTGTGCATTAACTAATCAAGATATTTATATGAAGCAGTCTGGCAGGCACCACTGTTCCACCCATAGCCATGGACCACCTCCTGCTATTCCAATACTAAGTGTGCCAGTTTTTTAAATAACATGTTCATTTAAGATATAGGAGTCGATAAAACTAAACCCTCAACCTCAATATCAACCTGAAGGGGTGAATTTCAAATTGTATACCAGACCATGAGACTAATATAGAATTAGTTAGGCTGTTTCAGTCCAGGCTGCTTATATTAAGTCATAATGAATATAAAGTACAATTACAGTACACATTTATAAAGTGCTGTAAACAACGAAAGGCTTCATAAATCATCCATACCGGAACCATAAAACAAAATGTCACTATTATTCTTTTGTTTGGCATGTGCTTTCATGATGCAACTGTTAGAATATTCATTGCATTCTGTCGACAGAGTAAAAGTTCAAATGTGCTCAATAAGACTGAACTGAACTGACGTAGCCTTCAGTTGCCAACATCACATTCAAACAGCGACAGGCAATGAAAAAGCATTAAGCTTTCAATTTTTTTTTTGTTTTATCTCATTCAGTTACTTTTACGTTGATAGATGAAATGATAGCCAGTATCAGTCCAGAGATGATAGATAAAGAGAAGGAAATGTGATACCTTTTATTGGACTAACTAAACAATAATTAATCACAAGCTTTCAAGACCTTAATGGTCTCTTCTTCAGGTGAAAGTATGAGTTTTTAAAATGACAGTACAGTATAGTTATTAGGGTCATTATACTCAAATGGAGCTCAGCCTGCTTGTATTCAGCACCCTGTCCTTTTATAAGGTGTGTGGATTAGGAACTATTGTGTCTTATATATAGAAATAAACAGTAGATGGGCTATTATTTGCCTCAGGTTTCTCAGAGTGAAGTAAAACAATAAGTTGATTGCTGTCAAGATATGAGTCTTTAGCCTCACATATTTGTTTTAGGTCCTGGGACGACTTCACAAGGTTTATATTTTTGCTCTGTTTTTGTTTACTTTATGTATGTAACGTAGCATGCGCATACCACGCACATTCCACTCTCTATAGGAAGTGCACGTCTAAACATTGTACAACTTCAGGAGTGGTTAAACTGTCTTCTCACACTAAAAGCAGTACAATTAACACTTTTTTCTCTCTTTTGCATGGAAACATGTCCAGAAGTCGTACATCATGCTTACAAGACTTCAGCAGTCAAAATCCCGTTTGTGATATAACCTTGCGCAACTTTCTACTGTACATAAAGGCTGTAGTCATACCACCAAGCAATCATTTATTATCTGAGAGGTTCTCTGACCAAATAGGAAAACACAAGCATACAGTATGAGGGGTTTAGATATCTCTTCATTCATTTTTTTTTTTTTTTTGTGACACAATTTATTCAGTGTTTCAAATTATTGCCATTTGACTCAAAATGATAGTACTTTATAGTTTGGTTATTTTATTTTAGTGATGTTATAAAGGCATACCGCTACTACACAAAAAATGCAGCCCTTTGCAATACATAAATATATAAATAAAATAATAATGCCATTTGCAAAGCACAGATATTTGTGTTCATCCTTTTAAACTTTTGCTATTTTCATGTTTGGTGATCGGATAACTTTAAGCTTAGGCTTTTCTTTCCCTTAGCTATAACTAAGATGCAATACACTGCACACAAGCCTCAAGTATCTATCTTTGGTATCTATCAAGGACAAAAAAGTCACGCTTGTGTACCGCTATGTATAAATTAGCATAGCTGGGAATTAATTGCCAGTGGCTTTATTATGGCTGCGGGCTAAAATCTCTTTAATTCATTGAGGAAGATTTGATTTAGAAGAACAAAAGCATGAAAAACAAAAAAAATCAGTTGGTTCCACGAATTTGTTCAAAAAGACGGGCTTAACATTAGCTTGCTGCAAGACATACCACAATTGCACAAAGTTCACTGTCCCTGTTGAAATTGGATTCAGGTCATTATTATTATTATCATTATTCGTCGTCGTCATAGTAGTTTGGTGGGCGAACAGAGCGTGATCGGGTTCATCTTATGGAATGCCATCCGGGTCAACAACACACACGTAGATTCGTACCAATCAGAATACATAAAACAGTACGTGTTCTAAATGAATGTAAATTAACTACGCATTTTTTACATACAAGCTGGTCATTTTACAGTAGTACCTAGTCATGCTGACGTAGCCACTTGTAATGACTTCGTATTCACAGCGTAATTACAAGAGCAGCCAATCACTTTCGGGATGACATCAAGAATAAAGAAATTGGAAAATACTCCGGTGAGAGATTTCCTTATATCCTGTAAATATAGATTTGCTGAGTGCTGCCTATTATGGGTTACCAGGCGTCTCAGAAAAACTGGGATTGTCAGTTTTCAGTCCAGATTTTTTGTCCTGGTCGGAAACATTATAATTGTAAAATGTTCCTGGTTTTGTTATTGTATTTATTATGGCCAAATGAGGCAGGCTGTCCTGTCAGTGTTTTAAGACAAACTGACAGGGCAGCCTGCCTCATTTTAAGAATTTGGAGCAAATATCAGAAGCAAGTTTCACCTACACACACCCTCAGGTACTGTTTAATGTTTTGCTAGTGTGGTTTTACAGTATATTATACCTATTTTATTAGTTTACAAATTAGTGACTGTATATCTCTAAATGAGAAACATGTGTCAATATATTTATACTAGAAAAAACTGCTGAAACTTAGGCTCTGTCCACCGTATTAGTTGCCTGTAAACTGGCTTAAAAGTGCTAAATACCTCAGGGGGTAGTCTCGAGTCTGATTCTAAATTAGATCTCATCAGGTAGTGTGGTTTGTCAGATGTGTGGACGCTGTAATACCGAACTACATCTTTTTGTGTATCCTCCAATATCCCAAAATGCTTTCTGATATGTTTTAGCGCATAAACATTACAAATACAGTGCTCAGAACAGGCGCCTGAAGGAATTGAGAACAACTATCAATACTGCCGTACCGTATACAATTTCCGAGGCTTTTTGTAAAATGGTGGATCATGGAGCGACGTGATCAGATGCCGAAATCAAGGCACATTGGTATCTGGAGTGAGGAAATCGGTCAAGGAGAGTTCAAAACAAAATGCTCACATTGTGATAAAATGTACTTTGAGTTTTTAAGAAAAAAAGCCATAACGTTCATGATAAGCGCTATGTCTTCCGTGGGCACGGGCTCTATATTTGCCTGGTTGTAAACATAAAATACAGTGCATGGTGGAATAATGTCAAGCCCGACTAAACATGAAACGGTACTTTAGTATAGAAGCTTTGAGCTTGATTAATTAAAACGTTTTGAAGTATGGTTCTCGAGATTGGTTATGTAGTGTGGACAGGGCCTTAGTGGCGGCAAAGATTTGAAAACCAAAGGATTTGAATAAAGCCTGAGCAGAAAACTATAAATGTGTTTACAAACATAAGGCGCTGTTTTGGCAGGACAGTAGTACTAGAAATAATGCAATCATGATTGAAAGTTTAAGGTGTATATTGTACAAATGTAAATCGCCAGGCAATGGACGTTAGTTCAGCACCTCGTTCAAATGGAGTAAAAGTCAGTTTTCAAAAAGCAATACATTTGACCTTCTTGGAATGGTCAAATGACATATTATAGCATCTGGAATGTAACTTTGGCAAAGACAGAACAAATGGCCTTGAAAGTGAAATTCTGAGCAAGCTGATTATGCATATTATCAGTGACTTCCTTGAAAGTTTAGGAAAGGGGAAGTTTCCTTTCCCACCCTAACTGCTGCTAGCCAGCAGTGGATACAGAAGGAGAATATGGGGAATCCCAGTGTCATCTTTGCAAAATAAAAAAATCCCCATGAAAGATAAAGAGATTCCCAGAGTTTGTTTTTAAGATATGAAACTAGGAAGATATTACGCAACATCTCAAAAATACAGTCAAAACTACTTTTTGTGAAATGGGACACTTATCAAAAAGAATGTTTGTGTATCATTTCCAGTATAGTGGACTTGCTGTATTCCTACTGTAGGCATGGTTGAGATGTTCAATATATTAATAAGGCATTATAGAGCAACTGGACTAATATTTGGAAAACAAATAATAATAACTAATGTCTTCAATGTGTAACAACTTAAAAGAGGATTTGATTGATATTTATAAAATCCTAAATGGTAGAAATAAGTTACTATTTAAGAGTTATGACGGAGAGTTTGACCACAGGGCACAAATGGAAGTGAATAGTTAAACTGATTTCAGAATGGAAGGTTGGAAGAACATTGTTTACAAGTAATTAAAGCATGGTATTGTGTAACAAGTAAAACACAGGTATAGTTAAAAAAAAAAAACATGACACTGCCGTGGGGCTCATGGTATTCTAGCAAGAGACAAGCCCTGATGTGCTGAACAGACCCTTCTCAATCACTTCTTATGTTCTTACTTTTATCTTGACACTCTTTCAGTTGGTTTTGTTCAACCAATATTAACCGAGAATAGATTTAGTCCTTAGTTACACAGTATATGCATTAGTCCCCCCACTTCTACCTGTGATTAATAAGATTATGGTGACAGTTTAAGCATTTAGAAAACCAAGTTTTATTTTTAAGCAGAGAACTCTAGAAATAGTGTTGTACTCATTTTGCAACACTTACAATGTATATAAATAGCTATTGTGTTGGAATGCTGCATGACTGTACAATGTCAGTATTTTTAGCGTCAAAGAACTTGTGATATCTTTCTGACAACAGTCCTAATATAGAGACCAATCGTGATCTTACAGTGGAGCTTTCTGCTCAGAAACCTATTTCAAAGTGACTACACATAGAAATAATATGTCTACACACAGAAAGTCTTCCTTAGTTTTGGATGAATAACTTAATGCATTCTTTTCTTACTTGAGACTGACATTTAGCTGCTCCAGCCAGATGTTTGAAAAGCTAAATCTGACATCTGAAATGGCTGACTGAAACACTAAATGTAAAAAACTTTGTTTAATTGCTGTCTGGACTGCTGTATAAGATGATATTTTTGTTCAGCTAACACATGTTCAATGTATTTTTTATTACATTTCTAATTTGTTTTTTTTGTGCGGAGTAAAGGATTTTGCTTTTATTTTTAATCAGAGTGGGCATTACACTTTAAAACTGTCTAGTAATTAGATTTTGTTTTTAAAAAGTTTAACATCAAGAAACCTTCAGCATGGATAAATTGATATTCAACATTATCATTTTATCTACATGCCCTTGAAGATGGATGAATCAGACTGAGATGAGATTTAGAGGACATTGCATCCTCTAAAGCATACACAGAACTGTAAATACATCTCAGTCTTATTCGAGAAAAACCAAATAAGCTACAGTGCCTCGAAATTAAAGGAATTGCACTGAATACACAAATACAATTGTTCCAGACTACAATAACCGTTATCAGGCCAAAACATATGAACTAGCTAAACTGCACTGGGGGCGCCTTGTTCATTTATTTATTTGAAATTGCTAGTGCTACAATAAGACATATTCATCGTACAGTCATTTTCCAGTTTTTGCATCTGTTACCATCACAATGCAATTGCAGTGCCAGAATAAATTAAATAAGCAACCAAGTACGACTTTCAACAGATTCAGTTTATAAACACTTCCTCACTTCGGATAGTTGTACAAACTTGCCCAGAACAAGGCCTCTGATGGTACTTGACTATTCTATAAACAGCAGGCTTTCTTTCTTTCACTTTTTTCTAAAGCTATTCAGGAACAACTTGAGATGCAAATAGAAGCCCACTAAAAAAATGATTTGATTTTAAACGTTAATACCTCAGTAAATCCTTTCTACTGCTGAAACATACAAAACAAAAAAATGACTTTATCCTTTTAAGAATTCTGTCAAACGTGCTAGTGTATTTCCAGTAGATCAAGTGCTATTTCCTTCTTTTGGAATGTCCCTAGAGTTTCCTTCATGTTTCCCTTCTAAATAACACAGCCCATGCTCGCTATCACTTGCTTTTAGAAACAAAACTGAAATTGGCAATCCAGCGGTGTATACAGAAGACTGTTAGAAATCTTTCCACATCAATTAAAATATTTGTGTTTTTTAGCTTTAATGTAGATACAACATATATTGCGTTTGTACTTTCTTAATAAGAAACAGTGTAGCACCAAACCATAACAAAATAATGTAAAATACTATTGTGGGAAAACCATAGATTAGAGATCTTTTTTTTTTTTTTAAAGAATAGTTGCTTCCTGATGATGATGATGAGGCTCCAATAGGGCTTTCTTTTACCTACTGAACCTACCATAGCCATCCTTTAATGAACAATGTGAAACTGACTCCCAGGATTAGCAGATTCTGCTGAACCAGCCTCTCTCAGAAGGCGATGAATATTGAGTAAATTGTCTAAAATATTAAACTTATTAGTTACATGGACTTGAACTTGTCAGTGTTTTTTTTTTTTAAGGAGTGCACAACATACTGCAATTACTCACCTTTTAGAGGAATTTGTTTTGAGCCAACCTGTGCTCTTTATTAAAACATCATGAAACCTTTAAATTGTACAACGAATGGTAAGCTTTTTCATTTCATTTGATAACTTTCAATGTATTTTTTTTTGGTTAGTATAAATATTTCACAGTAAACTACCATACAAATTAAGAGGAAACATTATTCTATTAAATTGTGTTTTAACAGCATTAAAGGTGCTGGTACACCTATTGGTACTTCAAAAAAGTGCTGCCATGTGTTTTGTTTTCATAATTTACGTTGTGTTAAACACTGTTACAACAGTTTCAGGAATGTAAAGCAAATCACTATGGCACAGATTTTTGATTATTTGATCATTAGTTCCCAAAGAAATGCAGTCAAGCTTCCAGGACAGGAGAAAGATAGGGCATTTAAATTAGAAGTTTAAATCTAAAGGAATTATCTGATCGTCAATCCCAAGGCAGTCAAGAAGAAAATAGAACTCGTTCTGCACAGGGTGTTTAGATTTCTGCTGCAGTTTCAGAAAAGTGCTGCCTCCTATCAAGGTCAAATTCACAGTGTATGTTTGTACCCAATTTACGAAAGACTTATTTAAAATTCTGTGGTGTTAAATAAGATTTGGTATTCTTGGAACATGTAAGAAATGTTTAAAATTGTATAATTATGGCCCATATTCTAGCTACTGCTTTAATAGGGATTTGTCATCAGAAACCTCATCCATCAACCAGGGCTTTTGGACCCAACAGAATCAAAAGAGTTACACAAGACAGATTGGAATGTGAGAAAAGACGGGCATACTTTGACACCCACAAGTTTAATTAAGCAGACAATTTTCAACAAACAGTTTACAATCATAATTAATCTCTGATTACCTTTGTAGTTTGGCATTGATATATGTATAGTGGGTTAACATTGATCAGAGACATAAAAACAAATGTTCAGGGCTTGGTGAATACATTTATCCAGTCTGGGATCACGTTTGGGTGATCACCGATGTGAAAGCTGTTTTAACTTAAGCACTTGAGTTTGTATGGTCAAGAACAGAACTTGCGATGTTCTCCAGTATGGTGTAAGTACTTTTGCTGTTCTCTCTCTCTCTCTCTCTCTCTCTCTCTCTCTCTCTCTCTCTCTCTCTCTCTCTCTCTCTCTCTCTCTCTCCTCTCTCTCTCTCTCTCTCTCTCTCTCTCTCTCATTATTCACCTTTCATACCAGTTACGCAGGCTGTTTATTGGAATGCAAATGCACTAGATTCAATACAAAATGTATGCTTGTTGCGGGAAAGGGGACACAATTATAAAATACTGATACGCCTGTCTCTAAAAAGGGTGATACACAATATACAAGGTGACTTGTCAGCAGAAGCCATCTGTTCCTCAGATTTTTGGTGCTACACTGATTTAAAGGGGAAAATAATTAGTTTTTTTTTTTTCATAATTCAAGTTATTTCCTGGGAAGCTCCTTCAGGGAATAAAAACAATTAGATTTGTTTTGCACGCCTATGCTTTGAATTCATGTCAAAATAATAAAGCAAATTCAGCTGGAAATTTTACAGAAAAACGTGCAGTGTGTTTTTTTTTAAAACATGTGGTGGCTTTACATTAGCTTTCCATAAAACGTACTGAAAGTAGTGCTGTGCGGTACTGTATTCCAACAAAGAAACACTAATTACCAGACAGCTGAAGAGAAACGCAATTAGTCTGTAAATACACACTCATTTTATTTCTTTCCATCATGAAAAAAGTGAATTCTTCAATGTCAGGGAGAACAGCCTTTCATGTCACGAACAAGTCTGCAAGACTTTAATAGTGTTATTATTAAGGGGTCACTGTAACAAAATAATATTTAAAGCTGTTATCTAAACAGCTGCATGTTCAATAACATCAACGAGGGAAAGAGAAAGTATTTTACTCAGAATAACTAAGGGAAGTCAGGTGACCTCGAAGCTCAAATGCCAAAGCATCTGGAGGGTCCTGAGAGTGATCCTGCAGCCATAGTGTATATTAGTCGAAATATTTGTAAAGATTTATAATAAAAAGTTCACTTCCCACAACTTTCAATTTGGCAGCATAGATGAGGATTGTAAGGCACAGTCTTTTGTGTTAAAGTACGTGCCGAGGAGCAAGTGGCAGGTTGGTTTTGTTCTTGTTTTGTTGGGATTTTGTTTGGTGTAGGCCCTTGGATACGGAAAGAAGCACTTCCTTTCTGGCTGGGCAGTGCTTATTGTACAACAAGGGTAAACAAGATTGCTGTTTCCTTTCAAAAATGTGTATACTTGGGCCTTGTGCAGTATTTTATGGGGACACAACATAACTCCTTAAAAGTATGTTAAGCTAAAATACCTCTGTATTTGATTTCTGAAAGTAATAGGGAGTTTTTATCTTTAGGAAAAATAGTAGAATCACAGGACTCATGGAGACAAATGAGTTGATAAGTGCAAAGGTTGCTGGGAGATTTACAAGAAGTTAAAATCCCAGCAGTCTTTGCAACTTCCAATATCTTTGGCTCTAGTTTACCATGTGAAAGTCATATTGACATCCATCCTAACTACCACAGTTTTTGAAACTGAGAACACAGCTCAGGCAGTGGTTTAATGGTGTGGTAAACCCAGGACATGGATAAAAAGATAAAATAGTCGCTATTGATTTCTGGGTCCTTAAATTTTAATAAGAGAAATATATTGGTTTTTTTTTACATGTTGTACACATAAACTGTGTTGGAAGAAATGTTCATTGAATGTGTTTTTTACATGAACAATGAGGCTATCTTTAGCACCCAGGTGTTTGGGCTGAAAGGCAGATAACATCAAAGAAAGTATGTCACTGCATCTCCTGGAAATCTGGGCCAATTCTGACAAGGACAACTTCTGCAATCAATTACACTCTCCTAGCTTTGCCGCAAATATCAGCCAATTATTCAAGAGGAATGGTCTCTCATAGAAAACACTGCAACACAAAGCGCTGGCTTCTGAAACAAGAAACCTGCAGGGATGCATGATGAGAAAGCAGCATTAGCAATAAATCTGTCCCATTGGCAGAGGTCGTTCTGAAAAACACATCCACCTGTATATATTTATATGCAGTGGTAGATACTGCACAGCAGACATTTAGATAAAGATGAGATACAGATATGCTGTCTGTATTTGTCAATGAATATGTATTGCAGATGGTATGTTTAAACAAATCTGCTTTATACTGATAACATTTAAAAAAATACTAATTTATAAACTGCAGGACGTGGCCACACAGCTGAAAATCTATCCTGTATCACTCCCAGTTTATCTGCTATCATTTAGCAGTCGCATATAAACACATGTACAGCATACAGTATTTATACTCTCAAGGTTCTTTCAGTTCATTGGAACACAGATAGCCATTATATTATTAAGCAGCAACAGTACAAATCCAATGCAGCAATGCAAATACTGGAGAACATAACCCTCAACAATACTGCTTAACATTTAGTTATAGCTAGACATTTATACCTACACCCCTGGATAAAACTTGCTCAAACCTTTATGCTGTCATCTATTTTATTTGGTTTCCAATTCTTATGTTATTTCTGTTTTCTATGACATCATTGAAACTTTTTTTTTTTTTAAAGTGCAATTTAAGCACAGCAACTTCCTTAGCCACAAGCCTTACTGCTGAAGACACAGTCAAATACAGTCGCCTTGGTTCTGAATCCCATGGAAGTTTGCACAGGTGTAGAAGGTGAGACTAAGTATTAAATGAGTTTCACTGTCTCATATAGCGTGACACATCCCCATGTGTTGCTACAACTTTTTAAATAACATACCTGTAATTTTTATTTTCATTGTTAACATCCTGACAACATTTACACTTCTAACTTTAAAGTATTGTATTTCAAAGCTCTTTTCAAAATGTCCGCTCTAGTGCACTGATAGTGTAAGGATTATTGCTCACATTGTCAAACAGGTAACAGCAATAACGATTCATGATGTGGTACTGAACAGAGAAGCCAAAGCACTCGTTATGTTTCCTGCAGTGATTTAGAGGACAGATCTCAAACTCCACTGTGCTAAAGCAGACATTTTAAAAAGGGCTTTGAAACAGACTTCAAAGTTATAAGTGTAAAAAGTTGTCAGGATGTTAACAATGAAAAGAAAAATTACAAGTTTGTTATTTAAACAGTTGTAGCAACACGTGGAGATGTGTAACGCTGTATTTTTCGGAACCCCGCTTACTCTTTAAGTCCCACATTGATGAAGCAAAAAGCCCATTTGTGGGACAATGAACTTATGGGATAGTGAACAGGCTATTTGAAATGATCTTCAGCAGCTAGAATTGAAGCTATTGACCTTGCTGAGCTTAAACTTTTTAAAAACAAGTTTTGATGATGTGATGAAAAACAGAAACAAGACAATAGTTTATTTTTTAAGCCCTTTCCATTCTAGCTTAAATGTATGTGTCCTTAAAAATAAAACAAGAAAATTGAGAGACTGCTTTATCACAGAGGGAGTACTGTATTAACCAGTATAAACAATAGGAATTATGGGAGTAATTAATGCAGTACCACTGTATCATATTAGTGCCAAACAAATCATTTGTTTTTCAAATCCATTGAGACGCCTATGCTGGTAATGCTGTAGCCTGCTTTAGATCTTCAAGTGCGAAACGAATTGAAGTCCAGGTCCAGGTTTTTCCCTAAATATTTTGTTTAACAACTGCGAGGAAATTTTGGTTTGGTTGCAGGAAGTTATCTAGCGTGTATGCTAATGGGTGGTACACTGAGGTTAATCAGAATGATAAACACACAACTTATTTAAAAAAGGGTATATTTAGGAAGCAGCTGTGTTGGTTTTTGTAAATAGACAGTGTATCATTTCACATAACTGATTTTTATCATTAGGGCAAATAACCTTGCTTTCCCACAACTGGCTCCATACAAGTTAAAAAAAATAATTGTAGAACAAATTGTGTGACCCATTTGAAAGATATGAATCAAGCATTTGTTTGCACTGGAGCTGCACTTTATGACAGGCCATAAGTACACATCACCTTTAAAGAGTAAGTAGTGGAGTTACGAAAAATATAGCATTAAACGTTAACATCCTGACAACTTTTTACACTTATAACTTTAAAATCTGTTTCAAAGCTCTTTTCAAAATGTCCGCTCTAGTGCACTGCTAGTGTAAGGCCACAGTGTGTTGGCCACATTGTCAAACAGGTAACACACCAATATGTGGGACTGAACAGAAAAGCAAGAGCGTTTTCAAACTCCAGTGCACTAAAGCGGACATTTTGAAAAGAGCTTTGAAACAGACTTTAAAGTTATAAGTGTAAAAAATGTGTCAGGTTGTTAACAATGAAAAGAAAAATTACAGGTAACTATTTAAACAGTTGTAGCAACGTGTAACGCTATATATTTTTCAGAACCCTGCTACTTACTCTTTAAGGTGCATTGTTATGTTGTTAAATGAGTTAGACAGGAAGCTACATCTGCAGAGTTAAAGCTTGAATCTCCCAGGTCTCTGTTAAAGTAGGGTTGATTGTTTGTTTTAGAGAGCCATTGTATAATAGCACTCCTTATTTGGTCATTTATGCTGTTGTTTGTTTGACTAACCAGGTTCTAACCATTACATCTTTAAAATCGTTGCATTCAAAGCTTGTAGGCCACAGCTTGTAAATGGAAAACATTACAGCAAAAAGATTAATACAACAGTAACAATCTGGTGTTTTCTCTCATTGTAAAGTTATTGCTCGGTGCATTTAAAGAGTTGTGAAAGAAAGGTACAGACTTGAGTTGAGAAAGCACAAATTAAAAATGGTACGGTCTACAATATCAATTGTTAGATTATGTTATGTAATCAAATGTATGATTAAATGTTATATATAAACTCTTGGTTGTTGGCGATAACAGGAAATACAGCCTCAGACATAATGTTGTTCCATTTATTGGTCATACTTTATATTAAGTATCCGTGCTACAGAATCCCTTATAACCTAATAAAACTAACCCCTTTCCCCAAAATTCAAATGTCCATAAAACCCATTTACGACTTTTAAACTGTATGCGTGAGCAGGGTCTTGAATCCAGGCTTTCCTTTTCCATATTGACACTACAATACTTTTGGAGGTCAGATCCACCATTAGAAGATGGCTCAATGAACCTTCCTAAAATACTGGATTCATTATCCCTTTCCTTTTTGCATTGTACAATGCATACAACACAGTATGCACTTTTAGCACCTGGTTCCTGTTGAAAATGAATGTTTGTGTCTGCAAACAAGAAAATAAAAAAATGTAAGGCAGACATTTTTCATACTCACATTTTTTATACTAAAGTGCTAAAAAAAATACATTTGTATCTACTTTAAAATGGAGACTGATAAGTCTATTCATCCTGGAAGTAGGGATAGCACAATACTGGAAATGTAAGCTTCCCAACAGCACTGCAAGCATGCCTCAAACCTCAAGGAGTTTAGTCTCAAAGCCAGTCCAAACCATCATCTATTTGTGTACTGCCTGTACATTTATTAGCAGTACAATTACTGTGGTGTGCTGGTTTTGTATTTTATATTTACAAAAACATATTTAATTGCCCATAGGATGACAAATAAACAAAACCCTTACCTAGTTTAATTTGATGGTGTGCTAGTGATCTCTTTGGGCTCCTGTTATGTACTGTGTCTTTGAACTTTGGGCATCGTATTTAGAGCAGTGGACAGCAGGGAAGATACAGAGGTGAGCAATTGCTGGATCTATGCTCTGCCTTTCCTCAGAAAGAGCATTTGAGACTGCAGTGAAAAGCACAGTCTTAAATCATCCCAGTTTGTCAGGGCAGCTGCCCTGAACCTCCGCAGTGTTGGCAGCACAGTTGCAGCATCTAACAGCTTCTGGACCATCTCAAAATGTTCTTTTCATTTAACTCTTTCAGCACTTTATAGAACTTACTGTATGTAACTTTATAGAATAAATTGAGTAGTTTCAGTAATGGAAAATAAATAAAAATGTGCATATATAAATATGACTAGAATATGTTAGTTTACTGGCCTAATATTTATGAATATTTTTTATTTTTTATCTTTCCTTTATACTACTATACTAGTAAAAGGTATTAGTTATTAAGATACGGGAACTGAATCTATTTAGCATAAAATAAATAAGGGTTCTGTTTTTTAGATAGGAAGTGGCAAAGAAAATATATACTGTACAGTTGATATATATTTTTAAATATTCTCAAGAAGAATAAAAGCAAAAGAAAAACATCTTACTTTTTACTTTTAAAGATTTTGGCTCGTCCATACGTGCATACATACATACATTCATACATACATACATACATACATACATACATACATACATACATACATACACATTTAAAGTAGGGTAGGGAAGTTCAGCAAGCTGTAGTATCAAAAGCATGTATGTCAACATTTTGAAATGTGTTACACTAGGACACTACATGAAGAAAAGTAGTTACCCAAAGTGAGTTAGGGGCGCCACTAGTGCAAATCATGGACATGACAGGCCTCAAAGATATCACGTTCTTTTTACCTGTTATACTGTGCATCGATTGTATTTTAATCTGCAATGAGTCAGACTCCCATTGGCCCAATTTGGGCGTGTTGTCCAGGTGGTCTTCAGAGGAGCTGGTGGGAAGGATGAATCAGGAGGCGGTGCCCATTGTTTGTAGACCATCCCAGCAGGGAGGTGAAAGGTTAGCCATATAACTGAGTTTAATGCTAAGCTCTTCTTGAGAAGAAAGCTTCTTAGTAGTGACTTTGTTTAGCCTCCTGTGTTCAGTGCTGGAGACCTGCTGCTGTGTGTTGGAATGCAGTGTTTGCTGCCTACTGCCACCGCGGGACTGTTTTGGTGTTAAATGAAAGCAGTAAAAAGGAACTTAATAAAAGGAGCGGCCCTCCCTTTTTCTCTGGCTTTCCTTGAGCCTGTCCTGGATAGTCAAGATGTTTAGATATACTGCGCCCTGGCAAGTACTTTGCCTTTCCATGGAGCAGGGAATTAGGGTAAGACTGGCTTTATCTTTATACAACTTCCTCTATTTAAAATATTGTTCTTCAGCCCTCCTTCAATCTACCTATTAGAAAGTATATCTGTTATCTATCCGTTCACAGAATTGTTTGCAAAATTATAAAACGAGTCTCCAATTCTCAGTGTCTTTAAAAAACCACAAATCTTATAGCTTGCTCATATTCTAAGGATTTATGTACCATATCTCCGGCCAAGGTTTGAGAAGTACGTTTACTAAGCAGGCATGTCTAAAATGTACACTTGGTTTAGTTGTAGCGCCAAACAAACTGTTCAGTGTGTTTGGATTGCTTAAAAAAAAGTGCAGTGCAATCCAAAGCTTGAAGGCAGCAAAATCCAGATTTGTTTCACAAACATGAAGGGATTCTATTTCTGTCTCGATATCATGCATCTTCAATGACCTACTTTTAAACCAAAAATGTGTTATACTAAGGATATAAATAAGTGGAATTTAAAGGTTAACATTTTTTAGTAAAAAAGAAAAAAAAAGTTTTAGATACAAACTTCTGTTCAGTTTAAGTACATGTGTTCTTACTTAAATCTTGGAATTAATATTCCGTTGGCTCATAATTTCAACACTTCATACATCCAACATCAGGAGATTTTTATTTTCATTTTGTTAGAATTATTTCTCTTTACATTGTTTCTCTAATACAGCATAATATTTCTTTGGCCAGAATTTTACTGATTAACAGCAGTGCTAATAAAAGAGGAATGTGTATGTTTTATTGGACTTAAATTAAGATGAAATAAATAGTTGTGTTAAGAATGTGTATTCTAAAAAGGTAACATAACAATCAGAAAATGGATGGGAATCTTTCGTTTGTGTTAGTATAACTAAAGGTTCCACGATTGAGTGTTTGACGGTAATTGGTAATTAATTTGATGTATTTTATTGAGCTGTGTGTCTGTGCTTTTAGCCTGTGGATTCAGTCTTGTGTGATGCAGTGAAAAGAGAGCAACAGTTCAAGTTTGAGCAGGCCTCACGACAGATTAAGACTTCAACTTAAATTGACACATGCTTTTTAAGTTGCACTGATTTTGCAGACCATATTGAGACTTTCTGATTTGTTTAGTATTTTCATTTTTAATAACCAAATGCCCTCTCGATTACAAATCTTGAAGCAGCAACCTTTCCTCTGCTTAGGTGTTTAAAGTGGAGGGACTTGCATCTTAATACCTTGCAGCCTCTTAAAAAAAATAAACTGGCATAAAAGGATATCTGGCAAATCTATAAACCCCAGGGCTTCTTCCATTCCTTTATACATACAGACACACATTCATTCAAATATGCTTTTTCCTTGTGTAATTTAAGCAGATTTGTTTGTAAATGATCACATTGGATTTCTGAGAATGGTTGGATAATTTTGCTTGTAAGCACTTAATTAGATGCAGGTAGATAATACATAAATATCTACTGAGAATACCAAATCAGGAGTAAATTAATCCATTTGAAAATTTACAAATACTTTTGGTATAATCTCCTTCTGAAAGTGTTGCCAGATATCTGGTACTGCACTACTTTAAAGAAAGCCTTGCACTTCTTTGGTTATTTCAAATGATCTCCTTCTTTCACATATTGACTTGCATGCTTTTGCAACCAGTTTTCACCCTGAAGACACCGTTAAGGTGAATGACCTAGGAAGTGTAATATGAATGCACTTCCTGTAAGTAAGACAAGCAAACTTAGTATTTTTTTGTAGTAATATACAGGGAAAGGGAAAATATTCTATGTTTGCTATAACATGTTTCTTTCAAAATTGCACATTCGGTATAGCGAACAAAAGGCCATGACAGGTAAGATTAAGCTACAAGAAACCTGTACACATTTCAAAAATACCTACCAGTTTTTTATCGATGGCAGTTGCCTTCCAAATATAGCTGTGACAGACTCTGCTCTATTTCCTTGATCCCAAAGGGGTTCAAAATTAGGTTAACCCAGAAGGGACGAGCAGCTTGCAAGACAAAACTGGCAGCTATACCAAGTGTGGACTGCACCTGGACCATCAGTTTACTGGCTCTGTGAGACACAGCCTTGAGCGTTTTACTTGGCATACTGTGTCACTAAGATGAACTTGCTCATATATTGTACGCTTATTTGTTTGAGAGAAGAATTAAAAAGTTGTGCATTATTACAATATAAATACCAACATGTTGTTGTTGTTGTTGTTGTTGTGAGTCACACTCTTAACACACTCAGAAGTCATTACTTGACTTGTTTGTCTCCTTATAGTATCCCATGTACCGTATAAAGTAAAGACTTGTGAAAACATCAGAACCTGTTGGAAGGGAGGGTCACTGTTGTTGAGTGTCTGGAAAGGAAAACCATGGGATACTATTTGCAAATTAAATTTGTCACAGTGCTAATCAGCTTTCTCATTAAGCCCATCCAAGAAAAAAAAACTGAAGCAGACTTTCTATTTAAAGTCATTAGCATTTTAGCACTGACAGTGGCACCCTGTTTTGTTTTACAACTGATAAGAAGCATAATAAGAAAGACGAATGTGACCCACCCCCATCCCCATCCCCCATCCCCACTGTCAGTTACTGTAGCCCAGTTACTGTAAGTCAGATTTGAAACCAGGAAAACCATAACCATAACAGATTTCATAGCCTATTTTACCAATGTGAAATAAACCCCTTTACTAATGTTTCTCAAAGAAAGCTAATAAAATAAACACAATAAGTGTGGGCCAATACCTTTAAAGAAGTGGTTTTAGGCCCTGTACCCCTTTTCAAATAATCTAGTTTACCGCGTACCCCCATCTGAGATAGGGTCATAATATACCAATGAAAACAGGACAAAATATGGTATTTTCTAATTACTATTATTTTTATTGAACTCAAATTTGATCATGAACACTTGTGCTGAGACAATGTAAAATACTATGTGTCTTGTATCGAATCCAGCCAGAATAAGCACATTGTTTTGAAGTGAATATTTCAAAAAACTAATTTGTTGAAAGTAGAAAAGGGATATTTATATCAGGCAGTCAAATTACTTTTTTGTAACAATACTGATATTGTGCTTTTGCTTTTATTAATAATTACCGGTGTGGAGGCGCAGGGTATTGCACTCACATGACAAAGGAGTTCTTCAACAAATTAATTAATAATGAAAAAGCACATACAAGCATTGCAGGTAAAGAAGTCAAGTGGCTCCAGATCCAGTGCAGTACAAGTGAGTGATTTCACTGTCTAAAGTAGAGCGGCGCAGCTGCCTGCTCATCTCAATAAAGAAAGGGGCTTGTTACCAGGAGGTTCCAGGTTCAATACCAGCCACTGACTCACTGTGTGCGTCCCTGAGCAAGTCACTTAACCTCCTTGTGCTCTGTCCTTCGGATGAGACATAAAACCGAGGTGCTATTGTAAGTGACTCTGCAGCAGCAGTTGTGATGCATAGTTCACACCCAAATCTCTGTAAGTCACATTGGATAAAAGTGCCTGCTAAATGACTAAATAATAATAACTCAATAATACTTATTTAGAAACGTAAATGTAGATAAAGCACTGAACTGATTAAACTACTAACACTGAACATTTAAACTTAAGATAGTACACTTACCTAGTAAACACTACACATTTTTAAAAGAAGCAACGTCATACAATGACAATCTTTGTTTTGTTTTTTTTTAAGCCCTCAGACTCCAGTAACAAACACCCTGCTATTTAAATATGTAAATTAGCCATGTGTGCGCTCAACGCTCAACTCACTATCAGCAGCCGGCTGGGTGTTTATAGAGTTAACCTCACCCAACAGAAAGGAAACGTACTCCAGTACGGCTGTGGCTTTATTTGAAAGGAGATTCAACATTGTTGATTCGATTGCTAAGTCGCAAAGTACTACAACATGATAAAAGGTGTTGTCTGCCATTACAGGACTTCTCTGGCGTAACCCCTGACAAGAGCTTGCGTACCACCTGGGGTACGCGCACCCCAGTTTGAAAACTGCTGCTTTCATTCAATGTGCTCAACTGTGTAACGCCATGGGTAGAATTGACCTCATAACTCTTATCAGCATCATTAATAACCTGGCCAGCCACCTGGGTGGCTGCACTGCCACATTTCTTACCTGGCTAATGCACACTGCCATGATCTCTTTAAGCCTTCATAATCCCGCCTTCATCGAGAAGAAAGGACACAGCTCTAAATGGCCCATAAGCCCCTTTAGTAGTATTTTGGTTCAGTAAGTAGCAGGAGTTATCACCGGAGTAGAAAGTGTATTCACAAATATCTATTCAATCTATAAAATTAACATAAGTGGTTAATGGTGTCCTTTCTGACATAGAGCTTGACTGCACTATATGTTGACTTCTCTACTACATATTGTACTTAACATTGACATTAGTTGAGATTGTGAACAAAAGCCCAGGAAAGCACTTTGAAGAATACCCTGCAGGTGGTGAGGATGTGATTATAGATACTATTTTTGTCAGCACCAGATGTTGCCAATTCATTATAGGGTTATTGGGTTATTCTCCAACACCCTGAGGGCACAGCAAAGGCTGTGGGAAAATATAATCCAATTAACTAAAAACGTTGTTTTGTGGGACTGTTCCCGCCAATTATTTTTGCTGCCAGTCATGTTTGCAGCCTTACCCTTTTTATTTATTTTTTTATAAATATTTTATCCATTTTACCCCCATTTTCTAGCCATTTTGAATTGCCCATTTCGTTGTCAAGCCATCCTGTTTTGTGCCCGATGAATCTAGGGACCTGACCAGTAAGGATTGTTGAAGTGTGATGAGGAAAACTCCCCACAGCTGATTTCCTAGCACAAATGGTAAAGGCAGTGCTCCACAGTCAAGATCCCATGACTCAAGCTGCACTCCAAGTGGCAATGCTTTTACAAAGGGGTTCATTGACATCAGAGTTCCAGTGTTCTGAAAGGTCAAAATTGGAGGAACATGATTGTTTAAAATACAAGGATAATGATATACTGTACTTGTAGATTCAGTCCAAATCTTGAAAGAAACCCCAGCATTCTCTGTTTACTGTTGTCAAACTCTCTAACACCTCCACCCACACACCACAGCTCTTTGTTCATTTCGAGTATCTTAGTTATTTAACGGGACTCTGTGGAGGCAAAACAAATCCAACACTTAATCAAAGTTTGGCATCCACACCATCCTGTACTTGCAAATTGCAAATTCCGGTTCTTTGCTTGTGCTCTTTCTGTAAAGATGCACCTAGAAAATGTGTTTACTGGAGACTTGTCATGATTAATTTGACTAATAAACCCCTGCTAGTACTAGATTTGACAGATGGATATGGATAGAATTGGATGGATAGAATTCTCACAGAAAGCTTGTGTAATCTATTCTGCATCCAACACAACACTCCATTTAATTCTATCAATATACAGTATTAGCATGTTTTATTACGCCTGTAGTAAAACCATATACAGGCAACAGCAAGTCATGTAGAGTATACAAACACAGGCTCGATTGCACATTTGATCTGAAGAAAATACAAATCTTGAAAAAGGCAGTTCAATTACAGTTATTTTCACACACAATTGAAAAGTTTAGGTTTGCTTACTTTTCCCTCACATTAGGTACAAATTGAGGAGCAAATTCATCTGTATTGCACCACTTATCCAATTGTCATGAAACTTGTATTAACTTTATTTTACATAAGTTATTGAGTTTATACTTTATTTACGTTTATACCCTACATACAGCACTGGCGAGCAGCCCAGTCCCTTACTCCCTTATCAGCAAGAATTTGCACGTCATCAGACATTTTTAGCTCATGAACTGTCTATATATAATCTGTCAAGCTTCAGTTATATTTATTGATTCTGCTTGGTCACTGTTTGGCCCGTGTTGTTAAACAGCAGCAAAGTCTTATTCGTGACTAAAATTGGAAACCTGGAAGCTGGAGGGAGCAATTGTTGTCGCTTTTAGCTACAGCTATGGCCAAATGTTTTGCATCACCCTATAGAATTAACTAATTTTGCTTCATAAAGTCAAATGATACGTGCTGAATAATGTTACGTTTACATATTGCATTACATACCGCTTTGTAGTTTTCCATATACTGATAATAATAGAAAAAAATGATATTTCAAAATATTGTACTACTATTATGGCTTCCTAGAGACTGTTGCAATATCATGTGGTAGTTTATTTGATTACATGATGTTGAACAAAATATCTAAATTATGTTTGTTTATTTGTTTTTTTTAATTATGTCTCAATCCTAAAATTCCAGGTGATGCAAAACTTTTGGCCAGATCTGTATTCTACTACCAAAAAGCAACAAATAGTACATGAGAATTATTGATAAACTTAAAAATGAAAAGAGGCAAAAACTTCAACTTTTGACATCAATTTGGTCTCCCTTGTTTTTATGACAAATGAAATAAGTTTTTTAATATCTTATGAGCCTTTCAGTTTTTACTGTGGTTATTATTTACTCTCTTGTGCAAAAGCTTTATTCACAGGCATCTTTAACCTTTATCATGTAGCAAAAATGGAATGGGTCCAGTGTCAACAGGCTCTGGAGATTGAACAGGGATCAATCATCTGAACTGTAATCCACACGGGATGATACCTGCCAACGTTCATCCTGATTGGTTACAGCGCGTGCGAACAGGAGCAGTTTAAAGTTTGGGAGAAAAAAATAAAA
Organism: Acipenser ruthenus; assembly: GCF_902713425.1. Lineage (NCBI taxonomy): Eukaryota > Metazoa > Chordata > Actinopteri > Acipenseriformes > Acipenseridae > Acipenser > Acipenser ruthenus. The sequence goes on along the minus strand of NC_081190.1, from coordinate 30,017,197 downwards.
AAATAAATAAATAAAAACACTTTACAATAACAATAGGATTCCCAAGCCAGCTTGAAAGCCGGATATTATTAGTTTATTTAGCAGACACCTTTATCCAAGGCGATTTACAGAGACTAGGGTGTGTGAACTATGCATCGGCTGCAGAGTCACTTACAACTACGTCTCACCCAAAAGACAGAGCACAAGGAGGTTAAGTGACTTGCTCAGGGTCACACAATGAGTCATTGGCTGAGGTGGGATTTGAACCAGGGACCTCCTAGTTACAAGCCCATTTCTTTAACCACTGGACCACACAGCCTCCTATATAACTGTGTTCTTAGAAATTGTGCTGATGCTGAATTACTTTCAGTTAACTTCAAGCTGTTACCTTCACAGGTTTGCTAAAAGGAAACAACATTGCTTTACTAGGAAAAATAATTAAGAGAACAATCAGTAAAATACCATCATAGTTTGACTGCCATTATTATAGCAATAATCCTCAGCAGAGAGGGAATTACCTGAATATGGACTGTTTTGTTCAGTACTGATCCCAAATGAAGGGAATGTGGGAGATTTCTAGGACTACCAGGGATTATGGTCCGGTCTTTCAACTTTTTCTGGTCATTGGCACAGAATTGTATTTTGTGCTGGTAAACTGCTTGGTTATTGTTAATGGCCACAACCAAAAGAACTTTTCTGTCATAAAGTAAGATTTAATTAGATTATATTGCGGTAGGCAAATGTGAAAGACAGAGCAGGATTACATATTTAGAGAGAGATATTAAAAAGGAAAGAAGAATTTGTTTTTATGTTGTTGCATGGTTTCTAATAGAGAGGTATTTTAACAATTTTAATTAGCTGTCAGTATCATGCTGGAGAAACAGAAGTTCACAGCTCACACCTTGCAGAGGGTTGCTGATTAGTTTAAGCTGTGGTATAATAACAAGTGTCACGGAAAGGTGTGGAAGCCAATCAGGAGATATATGAAATCCCAAAGGCAACAATTTGCTTTTTCCAAAGCTTTGCTGCAGCTCTCAGCCAGTGCGTAATTACTCAAGGTGAAACACAGACAGCAGGATTACACCAAACCCAACTGTTAAAATGTAAATGCCATTAGTACAGAATAGTGCTCCCCATTGCTTTTTTAGCCTGCCACTGTTGTTTTAGGGAGCCAGTTGGTAGCTGTTTGGTTGTTAGCAGTGGTCTGCATGCCCTGTTTCTCTTTGTGTTCTAATTGAGTGTTGAAAGTCACAGAGTCTTCTATTCTGCTAATTGTACCTGGATTAGGGTCACAGACCTAGCCTGCAGTTACTCAGCACTGTTTAGCAAAAGGTGTTCAAAAGCACTGGAGTAAAATAAATGTTTAGAATCAAGTAAATAACAATCACATAGAGAAATCTTTGACCATGTTCTTCTCTGAAACTACAAACCTAAAATCAAATAAATGCTGGAGCTGTTAGTTTATGGTAATCGGCAGCACATTATGCAGAGATAATGTCCATTGTGTAACAGTATGCTGCATTTTGTTTGATTATCATAAGTCAATTGAGTGAATTGGCAAAAGCCTCCTGCATGTTCGAGCTGTAGAATGAAAATGGAGCTATTGAAGTGTAGCCTACAAGCATACATGGTCCAATTTCATGTAGAATACCACATAGTAGGATAAAACTAGTATGGTGTATTGCCAACCTTAAGAGTCCTATATGCAATATCTGTTAAGTATTTTTACATTGTTAAATGCATAGGATTGCAAAGCATTTCATCCAGAGGTACGTCATTTATGAAAATAGCAATGAATGCACTGCAGAAATCCTGCACTGGGCCTTTCAGCATGGGGGAAATCAAGGTACGGATATGTGCCAGCAATGGATTTACTTTAAAATGTGCAATTACTGTATGTGGGGGGTGTTAACAAAGGTTATTTATTACGTATATGTTTGATAAACTTTTGAAGTGTTCATTCTTAACTGATTTGTGTAAATTGCAGTGTTAGCATTTACAATGCTTATTGCTTTACTACATTTTGCTATGCCCTTGCATGGTTTCTCACGTGCAGACTGTGCCTGGACTCGATTGAATGATTAACAAGCAATCGAGCCAAGGCACAGCTGCATAAAAGAGGCAAGGATCTCTCACTCGGGTTGGGTGTTCAGAGGTGGAACGTGAGTGAAAGATAACTAAAAGATAAGAATAGCAATTGCTACTCGTGCTGGCTTTAAACCAGCACCATACTTGTTGGTTTTGTCTTGTTGGATTATTGTCTGTTTTGTTTTGGCCATCGTGCCGTTTTGTTTTGGGAAGTGTTTCTGTTTTGTTGAAATCGTTTATTTGTTTAATAAACACGCGCACCAGTGCTTCACTTGCAGTGTTGTTGTCTGTCTCTTTCCTGGTCTGACATCACCACAAACCATCCCTGTCACAAGCTTGTAATGGATTATTCTCTTATATAATGAATCATGGGCTCAGGGTAACGTACATTAAAAACCAGGGACACTGAAAATAATACTTTTCTAACTAGTTTTATATTGCTGTATACCTGTATATTCAAATTTAAAAGCTTACTAATTGATTTGGTTGTGCAGTACAATATTGCTAAAATGTGCTATTATTAGATAATAGAAATAGTGGCATGAATATACACATTTAAATTATCTTAATCCAATGAATACATATTTTTATAAGAACTGTTTTACTAGATTTAAGCTTTTTTAATGCTACTGTTAATATGTTGCTTCCTATTGAATGAAGCATTCTTTTCTGTATTAGGAAACTACACTGGAAGCTGTTTCAAGCATCAACTCCTGTCTGCTTCAAGTTGAATTCTGATTCTATTCCCTTTGTGCTAGAATGACCCTCATTTGTTGTACTACTGTTCAATATAAATGCAATATAAAGTAGCTGTAGTATCATTACATGCATTGAATGTCATTCATAAAGCTCACAGCTGTAGTGTTCCACAATCATATTTGGTGTTCCTTGTTTAGCTATCAATGCAAGTTTATCACAAATCAGCCCTTGTTGCGTGTCCAGTTTTATTTACATTCCTTGAAACCTGTTTGCCACTGTGAAATGCTACAGTGTAAATGCTTCCATTGCTATAATACAGCAGTTAAAGTGTAGTGTACTGTACCTGTGTAGTATGTGGACAATTTTACTGTGATTCTCTGCTGCTTTTGATAATCACTTCAGTTCTTTTTAGGGCCCTCGTTCAAAAATGGGGGCTCTAATCGTGTCTGTCTTTTTGTCCATCTGTACATGTGTCTCTCTGTCAAACTCTATGTGGTGAACACATTAACAGCCTTGTTTCTGCACCAATCTTCACCAAACTGCTGTATATAATTCTAGCCTCCTATAGCCATCCCAGCTGGCATTTGGCTAAACTCTGATAAAATCTTGATTTTATACAAATATATGTTTGTTTGTTTTTTTATCTTTCCGGTACTGTGCAATTATTACATGATTATGAGAGCCCTCTGTATCTGACAAACATTTACCATTTTCAAATATTCTTTCGTGGATACTGAAATGTTCTTTCTTTTTTTAACTTTAACTTGTGGAATTTGTTTTATTGTATAGTACTATTTTTTTTTTATCAGAACACCGATGAAGGCACTGGCTGAAACGTTTGTCTAAGTGACTTAGTTTCCAATAAGTTTTACCATGTATAGTACGGTCAAATAACGAGGGAGCCCTACACTGCAAACTGTCATTAATTATTTGCTGCAGTAGTTAATTGTCCCATTAGTTGGCGATGCCTGTTGTATAAATTTCCACTTTGTCATATAGTCAGCCTTTTAAATGCAGTAAATAAATAGAAAAACAAACATTACTGGAGGGTGGAAGGAGTGCCAAGTTTAAAAACCAAGGTGTTTTCATCTGTGAAACAGAAAAAGCACTAAGTTGAAGCATTTTAGATTCTGCTCTGTAGTAATCCACATGTACAACATGGGTAGTGAAAATAAGAGGTTCCTCTCCAATTTACCAATGTATTTCAGGAGATTAAAACAAGTCTAATCTCTCTAGTGCATGCATGTCTCATTACTGCTTGTAAACTTTTGGCAGGGTTACGTGGGGCAGTGAGAGGGGATCATGTGGTTTGTTTCTGATTTGTTTCTGTCAGAAGGATGTTTTTTCCTCTGTTCAATATCATACAGCAATTAGTGATATCTGTTGGGGCAAGAGGTAGCCATAGTAAAGCTTTGGTTTCAGTGAAGCAACTTTTTGCCAATGCTCACTCCTGGTAAAGCAGTAGATGGCTTGTCTCCATTTCTCACTAGAGCAATCTGAACAAAAGATTAGGCACTGGGAGACATGACATGAGACCCAAACAATTAGTGGTCTTGCTTTGTTTGGTGAAGCAATTCTGGCTCAGATTTGTGTACTGAGTAAGCACGAGATAATTTCGCAGACAATCAGCACCTAGTTTATTTTGTTTATTTAGTTATTGCCATTGTCTTAAACATTTTGCCAACAAAGTTCTTAAAAGTCTGACTTTAAATCAGTGAGACCTGCTGTAATTCATGCCTAATGTGCATGGCTAAGCATTTACAGAAAGCATTTAATACAGTTAGCATTTCAGCTTTCATGGAACTGAAACACTTTATATTCATTTGTTCTACCTATGCTACAGTATCTCAATACTTGGTTTACACTGTGGAGCTTTTGGCATTACAATGGCATACTGAAAATGGTATTAACCTATGTACCCGTTAAGGATGACAAGCTATTTATGACACCTGTTATTTGTATGCCTGAGCAATAGGATCTGCTAAAATGTCTGCTGGGAAAGAAAATGAAACTGGTGACAGATAAAGATGTACAGCTTTGGGGAAATTAGTCAAGAAGTGATAGTAGCCATCCTTTGGATGAAACATACTGTAAAATCGAGGTCATATTGTAAGTGACTGCAGCAGCAGTTGTGACACTCTTCAACCCCCCCCCTTCAATCTGCTTACTTAAATTTCATCTTTACATTTAAAAAAATGACATAAATTAGGGGAAATATGTTAAAATAGAGAGCTATTAATATAACCAGGGGTTGTTGTTATTATTATTATTATTATTATTATTATTATTATTATTATTATTATTATTATTATTATTATTTATTTTTCAAACAAAAAACCTTGACAGTTGAAAGATTGTTGCTAAAACAGCTTTCATCATAAACATTGGCTTCAGAAAATCTGTCTACATTTTGTGCATACTGTACATACTGTACTGGTTGCTTATCTTTTTACTCAGCCATTTAAAATCTTAAAAGTCTCTGTGCTAACTGTCAGACAGATCTACTGTGATTCTTAGACTTGTCGGGCATGTTTACAAAACTTGTTTACAAAGAACTTTATCGCTGAATCTGGTGGAGTAGCCTGACAGTTTAGTAAAAATAAAACCACAGTAAACATCAGGAAATTGTTATTGGTTGAGGGAAAACAAAGTAATTCAGTGATCCAGAACTCATAAATTAGCGGTACACACTCTTAGTTCCATGGTCTGATGCAAATCAACGTGGAATTTTATGAGCCTCAAAGGCCTTTTGAACTGAGCTAGAAATCATGATGTCTTTTTTGTCACACAGAAAGGAGTGAAACTCCCTAAAACTGTAACACATACTTGAACTGTGATGTCTAGCTGCTACACGCTGCTGTTGTCCCTTTGGTTTTGTCTCAGGGAACTGTTACAGTGACATAATGCTTTGAGTTGTCTGAGCTGAAGAGAAAGGAGGAGATGCTGGAGAAGGGGTGGGGTGTAAAAGGGGGCCTTTGTGTGAATGGGCTGGAAGGAGGGAAGCTCTTCCTTCACCAGCCCCCAAACCTATGACATCATTGCCTGCAAAAAGGCAGGGAAGGAATTTGACTTGAGGAACCAGAGAAGGAGGCATTGTAGAAATAAAAGTCACTCTACACTGGAGCTTGAAAACAGCAATACTGGGTAAGCCTGGTTCACTGTTTTACAATCAGTTAAAAAAGTCGTGTGTTGTTAAGAAAGTGATATATGTGATGTTTATGCCTTAAATCGTAAATGATGCTTCTTCTCTTTTACCTTAAAAAGAAAAAAAAACAAGATTTCTAAACAATTCTATTGTACATCAGCATAACTTTCAGTAATCTTATATTTGGTATTTTCTTTAATACACGTGGTAAAAATACAGTATATAAAATTGCAATGTACTGAGTGGAATGCTGTGACTTTCTGATTGCTGCACTTCGGATATCTTAATTTGCCTACATAAGCCAGAGATGCTAAAGTCAGCCTCTCAAATAAATGCAATAGGACTGATAAATGCATGGTTTATATGTCCTAGAACTAAAGGCAAACATAAAAAATCTATGTAATTGTAGTAAAGTGAAGACATAGACATATATATGAGATATATATGTGTGTTTAAATGCTTGCAGGGATAACTTAAGTGAACTAAGTGGTATTGACCCCAAAACCATAATTCCTGTAATATGTGTGGATTATATGACCTATATATCATTTTTAGTCTGTGACTCAGCATTTTAAACAGTATTTTCTTCACAAAACTACTCAATTTAGTACTTAAAACTATAGCTTTAACAATAATTAAAGGACAGTATTACTAATGGTAATCAAAAAGGTCACAGTTTAATTAAATGGGCACTTTTGTATTACCTATTTATAACTAGCGTACTATTTACAAAAACAGTATCAGTTTTAAGTCATCAACCGATACCATAGAGACAGGATTAAAATAAAATGTGATTACCATTGACAATACTTTTTATTGTAAGATCCTACTGTATATTTGTATACTTTTTTATACATTCAGAAATAGGTTATGTATAGACACTGGGGTAAAAGTATAAATAGGTAGTTTTAATACAGATTGTATGATTGAAAGATTGTATATTTAACTGCATATTTAAAACATTTGCTAGTACCATAGTAAGCAACATTTTTTTATTTCCTTCAAATAAATTGTTACCCGAAAGATTAAAAAAGTTGAAGCAACATTAATTCAAACAAACGTTGTCTTTATCCATGCTATTTTAGTATTCCCAATGGTGACATGAGCATTGGAAGTTATGGCTGAGCATATAGTTTGAAATATTCTTCTGTTACTCACTCTTTGTGACTCACATTTAGCACTGCATAATGCCTCAGTCAATGTCTGGTTATCAAAACCGATTATTAAAAGCAGCTGAATTCACAGGAGGAAGTTAAATCTGTCAAACCACTCACAAATCAACAGAGCTGAACACACTATTCTGAATTTTAGCAAAAACGGCAGACAGGGACCGTTGTAGAGGACATTTTAAAATGGAGGACTTGTGTTCCTGTTATGGAACTTAATTAGGGTAGTCATTCAGAAACCCCACCAGACTAACATCTCTTGGTATCTGAAAGAGTTAACCCCGTGACACCTAAACAGCTTCCAGATGTAGGGTGAAAGCTTTGTAATGAAGCGATTTCACAATGCTGAGTTGTGACTTCTCAATGGCATGCAGTGTTCTTTTTCAGAGAGAAATACACGGGTAGACTACTGTTGCAGCCAACAACAATTTACAAATATAAAAATCGAAAGGGGAGGCCTGTAACTCAACAGCACGCACATCTATTTGCGATTCCTGTTTAATTAAGAACACAGAGATAATTAAATCCCCATCCGTCAGCACCAGACTCACACACCAGGTCATATGTTACTACCTCAGGACAGCCAAGGCATGCAGAGAATGTGAAAGCAACCCACCTGATGGTCTTCTATATAAAACTTATTGGTTTAATATGCAGTTTTAGAAAAGGAAAAAAATGACTATTTTTTTTTTTTTTTTGAGATCTCAGGTTGAATGTGATGTATTGTTAGCCTATGCCCCATTTAATGATCTAAGAATTCCTGGAATTTCCTCATTTATTTGAACGGAAACCTCTGTCTGACCCACTTTGATGGGAAAATGATTTGGCGTTTGTGGGGGTGATGGTCAACATATGCCTTAAAATGACAAATTCAGTGGGATAAATTCAGTATGTTGTTGTCTTAGGAATTATTTGATTGAGGAATCTGGAGTCTGTGACTTATTAAAATGTGTTTCAGTAGGCCAAATACTATATGTTGTCCTTTTCTTTTGAGTTTCAGCAATGGAGTTGTTTTTGAACTCAATAAACTCAGTATGAAATTATTTAGCAATATCTGTAGAATTTGTGATGAATCTTGGTTTAGACATTTTTACCTCAGTTTCTTGGTGTTAATGTGTTGATGAAGATAGTAAACAGCTCATTTCTCAACCTGACCCCTTTTTATTGCACCTCAGAATTTAAGATTGAGATTTTAAAGTCACATATTCTCAAGCATAATTTCCTGCTTATTACACCAGTAATGACATTTTCTTGGGACATTTTCTAGTAAATTTGATTACACATAGCTAGGGCATTTGTTACAAGAAGTTCTTGAACATACTCTCCACGGAGATTACACCACCAGACAAAATGATTCAGTGTTATTTACAGTAAATGCTTTGCGGGTGGTTTCACAGTGCTAGTCCCCATATTTGGAGCACTGAAAATAGCAGTGTGTGTATTTTACCGCCCTCTAAATATATATCATTTATATATTTAACTCTGTACAGCACATTCAAACTGAGATTCAACACCAGTGGAGTCCTGCTTATAACCAGTTTACAGATGGACACAATCATAAACCAAGGGGGTCATGTGACTTGCTGATGGTTTACACAGTCAGTAAATAGTGATTTGAACTAATTACCTCCAGTATCTCTGACATTTCCTCATGAACCTCATCTTTAAATTATACTGTAAAATGTAACTATACTAGCATTCTAAACTGCAGCATGGTAGCCTGAGTGTTAGATGTAATGAGATAACAAGTAGCTGGTGATTCAATGTTTATCTTTAACTTGATGCTTTGTATATAAATGTTCTACATGCAGTAAATGCTACATAGTTTGACTACAAAGCACTACACAATACCAGTAGCTTAGTGGCTATTTTATACATTAGAGAACGCTCACGCAACCCAGCAATATATTGTATATAGAAACGATGCAGGCAGTTTAAATGTACTTTTAAATACTGTAGTTATGTTTAGCAAAGGAGATCAGGTTTTATTTTAGCATACCCTTTTATTAGTTTATCAAAAGGGAACAGATATAAACTAATCATTAACTCAAAATGAACAATGTTTGTTAATGTGTTAAGCTAGTTTTTAATACACCAAAAAAAATGCCCCTTAAAATAGTGAGACAGAATCACTTTTTAGAGTTAATACCCTGCTTTGGTAACAGCTTTGCATATTACTTGATGCCTAGCTCCTGTCATACTTAAAACAGCTTAGCACATCAGCATTAGCAAAAAATAAATTAAAAAAAAAAAACATCTTTGAACATACTTGAACAGTCAGGATAATGCAGTCTTTAGTCAGCTAATTTCAAGGGGAAAGAAACACATTCTGCTTGTAAAAGCATGCAAGGTGTTGGATTGACAGTTCTGAAGATGAAAGAGTTTTGTTTATCCAATGAGCAGGTTCAGTTTGGGTAGTCATTCTGTTAACTATTCCAGGGTGCCTCTTGCCACTACTGTATATCTCTGCTGGGCCCTGGAGGGACCACTCTCAAATGACCACTAGACTACCAATAAATGTACCAACTATGAGGTTTTGATTTCAGTGTTCACTGGGCATAGGCCCTTAATTCCACTGGAGAGAAATTTAATTTAATCCTGTTGCCACTGGGATACAGTATAATTAATCTACAGTAGTCCATTAATCTATTCGACATCCAACTATATTTTGACACAATATATAAACTATATATTTTTTAATGCAGTACAGAAATAGATAAGAGGATCTAAGGATGAAAGGCGGTTGCAGGATTGAATAATGTAGGTAGATAATATAACTGTGCATGGAAATATGTCAAGCTTTCTGCTGGAGAAATATGAGGTAAAAAAAACTGGCAAGATGTATTACTGGGCAAGCTTTTTATACTACCCAATATGGTTTGAACAATAATCTGATTTTAAATAACTAGTGCATTGGCAATAGGTTAAGTATTCTCTTATACTTGCTATGGTTGTAGGTCATAATATGGTGATAGCTATTATGTAATTTGTATACCTTTGAAGTGGGTATCCTCCATATAAAGGCATTTCACTGTTAAGACACCACTATTCAATCAGACATAAGTACATTTTTTCTCAGCCATTTGGAGGACATACAAAATGGTTTCTAATGTATGACTATCAAGGCTCTTTATTTTCAGAAAAATTACAAGCTATCACTCAAAATGTGGCCTCCCCAAAAATAATGATTTATACCAATCAATTGGTAACTGCTTTCGGTAGATATGTTTATGTAAATAATTATTTTTTGTACAAAAAGAGTAAGAAAGACTTTTTGTAAGAAAGTCTGAGTCAACATGTCTGAGCCATCGTGTAACAGGGAACAGAAGCAAGTGAGATCTACATGAATGATTTAGATTCTGGTATAGTAAGCAAACTTGTTAAATTTGCAGACGACACAAAAATAGGAGGAGTGGCAAACACTGTTGCAGCAGCAAAGGTCATTCAAAATGATCTAGACAGCATTCAGAACTGGGCAGACACATGGCAAATTACATTTAATATAGAAAAGGGTAAAGTACTGCACGCAGGCAATAAAAATGTGCATAATAAATATCATGGGAGATACTGAAATTGAAGAAGGAATCTATAAAAAAGACCTAGGAGTTTATGTTGACTCAGAAATGTCTTCATCTAGACAATGTGGGGAAGCTATAAAAAAAAGGCCAACAAGATGCTTGGATATATTGTGAGAATTGTTGAATTTAAATCAAGGGAAGTAATGTTAATAACTTTACAATGCATTAGTAAGACCTCACCTAGAATATTGTCTTCAGTTCTGGTCACCTCATTATAAAGAGGATACTGCTGCTCCAGAAAGAGTGCAAAGAAGAGCAACCAGAATTATCCCGGGTTTAAAAGGCATGTCGTATGCAGACAGGCTAAAATAATTGAATCTATTCAGTCTTGAACAAAGAAGACTACGCAGTGATCTGATTCAAGCATTCAAAATCCTAAAAGGTATAGACAATGTCGACCCAGGGGACTTTTTTGACCTGAAAAAAGAAACAAGGACCAGGGGTCACAAATGGAGATTAGATAAAGGGGCATTCAGAACAGAAAATAGGAGGCACTTTTTTACACAGAGAATTGTGAGGGTCTGGAACCAACTCCCCAGTAATGTTGTTGAAGCTGACACCCTGGGATCCTTCAAGAAGCTGCTTGATGAGATTCTGGGATCAATAAGCGACTAACAACCAAATGAGCAAGATGGGCTGAATGGCCTCCTCTCGTTTGTAAACTTTCTTATGTTCTTATGTTCTTATGTTCTTATGTTCTTAATATTACCCTAGATATTTACTCTGAAAACCATGAAGTTGTTTATCTGCACAGATTTTCATCAATTTTCCCCCCATGCAACAAATATTATATAAAATAAAAACTAAAATAAGGGCCTTGATTACCATTAGTGTGCTACTAGTATAAACTATGTTTGTAGAAATGTGGCCAACATTGTCTTAAATGTTTAATATGCCTTTTGTGAGCCTCGTGTTTCTTTAAAGAGGAGCCTGACAGTTCATAACCTAGCTCTTCCCTGCTGTGTTCCTAATGCATTCAACCTCCACAGGATGTAAAAATCATGAACTGGCCTAGTGAGAATAAAGTTTAGATCAAATGATGTATTTATTGTTACTGTGCTTGTAATAATTAAGTGGCAATTAGTAATATATAAATGGTGGTATTTTTAATAATTTAAAATATTTTTCACAGCAAGAGGTGGTCAGAAATAAGTGAACAACTTGATTAAGTATTTTGAAAACAGCACACCCCAACAGTATTCACAAATCCATATAGAGAGACTGTATTCCCTTTGACTATTAGTGTTGTCTCATGTTTTGACTTTCGGACACCTGTCTTCATGTCCTTGATAAAGGAAAATTGAGTTTTCCTTCACTCATCACTCATGGAATTGTCACATTAAAAGATTCCAAGAGGTCAGTAGGGCCAAGGCGGGGCAAGGTTTGGGTTTGACCAAAAATTGGTTTGTTTGTGTTTTATTCTTCAGAGCAATGAAGCATGATGGAAAAACATAGCACAGCCCGGTTGTGAACTATGAAATAGTCAATAGCTCATTAGTCACCCTGTCATCCCCATTGTATGTGGATCCTGTCGCGTGAACAAGCTGAATTGAAAGTCTGCATAGTAAATTTGAAGCTACTGATTATGGAGCAAGGCTATGTAAAGGGATAATAAGTGTTTGCTCAGCTGAAGACCCCTCAGAAATGCAATAAGTAATTTGAATCTATTAATCAATCAATAAACCGGTATTATTTATATAATGCCTTTCACGATAAATCACCCCAAAGAGCTTTACAAAGATAAAACACTGATAAATAGTAAAAGTAGCAATAAGCAATACAAGTGAACAACACAATAAAAAATAAGAACAATAAAATAGAGGGATTGAGTGAAATATATACAGTACCGTATTCCTTCGAATTTAAGAGCTGCGCTTTTTAAACCATTTTTTGGTTCTCAGAAATGGCCTGCGTCTTAAATTCGAATACAATGCGAATATACAGTGCGCAGCACAATAAACAAGCTCCGTGGTTAATCTGCAACAGCACCGTTTCGTTGTCAGTTTTGTACGATACAACAGCATAATTTAGGTTGTAGTTGTATCTTTGCAAATGCATATTTATTTGATGTTTTATTTTTTCCTCAAATTCTGGGTGGTAAATTTGGGCTGCGTCTTAAATTTGAGGGCACTTTAAATTCAAAGGCTATCAGGATTGCTATCCAATGATTTTTTAAACCATTGATTTTTGGTTTTAGTGCTTTGCAATCCTGAGTAGTGGAAATGATTCAAGAGGCCTGTGGAAGACTGGTTTCTGTTGAAATCCTCTGTCAAATGACAACTGCTCATTCTGCCAATTGATTAGTATTTTTCAATTCAATAAGAATTTTGTCTACATTTTTTTTTTTTAGTTATTTTAGGTAAATATGTTGTACATTGTATTTACTAACTAATTATAAAGTTAGTGCTGCAGATAAACTATAGCCCAGTGAATTGTAGGCGAAGATGCAACTTGTATTACTGATTGGTGGAAACAAATGGTATTTTAAATATAATGACAGTAACCACTTACAATCTTACAATGGCTGTCCTTAACCCTGTGGAACCCATGATATATTATCTTTTATCCTCCCTTTGCCACCCATATTGCCTGGATAAGCACTAATGGTACTAGCTTTAAAGAAGTGTATCTCATTCATAGTGAGGGAGTTTGTTGGTCCATTGAGGATTACCTAGTCTGGAAAAGTAAATCTGGCATGCTTCTGTGAAGCTTGATGAATTTACAGATACTGTCTTCAAAATGTCTGGTAGTAGAGCAGACTCATTTAAAGTACGAAACAGACGTCAGTAAAATTCTGAAATGCTGTTGTGTTTTATTATAAAATGCATTTTAAAGTTATTTTATTGAAGGAAAAAAATGCCTTTTTTTACCATGCATCTACTAGATGCATGCAAATGCTTTCAAATGCTTTTACCCTGCTTTACAATGTTTGCCTTTAAGAGACAATTAGATCAATCAGAAACCATACACTAAGCTGTCACCTATGGTATGTGGTCACTTGAAAAAAGTAAAGTAATGTCTGTACATCGGGTCATGGGTCACTTATATTGTAAAGGCTTGGGCGCTGGTGTGTGAATGAAGTGTCAGTGACAGGGGGAATGATTTCAGAGGCAAAACCGCAATTCAGTTAGTCCAGTTTCCAATGGTAAATTGTGGTGTTATCTGCTAGAGGGTCTTGAGAAGATTAATGTGCAGTTTCCCTTCAGAGAACCTTATCCAAATTAGAGTTGGGGGTCTGTACAAATGACAGATTAAACACATTTAATCAACAATAGACCATCTTAGCTGCAGATATTACACAGACACACACACACACACACACACAGAAATGATTCTGATAAGAGCACCATCCTTGTCACGCCTGTGCTTTCTATGTACAAACCGCTGGAAATAAGAAGTGACTGTGTATACCAAACCCATTTTGCTGTGAAACTGTATCAGATGACAGGCTCAACCTGACAGCGTAGTTTGCAGATAGCTCTGATTAACGTGTCAGAGACCAGCTATGGAAATAAGAATATTGCCATACCCCATTTAACACCTTGATTCCTAATAGCAAACACAAATAAATGCACAATATGGGCTATGAAGTAAAAACACATAATAAAAATATAAAAATAAACTTTTGTGAACTATTCAGCTAAAATCTTAGTGCCATTCACTTTGTTTTTAACAAAATAAAACAATGTAGAGTCCTATTATCCGTTTAATCTTCCTACAGGCTGAAATATGTATATTAGGCAACCAATGCAAGATTACTTTGAAGGGAGTGCAAAGTTTGCCAAAAAAAAAAAAAATTCTGAATCAATAAATCTAGCATGAATGTATTTATTGACATATTTGTGCCAGGACAAAGTCCAGCTGATAAAACGGTGTCATGTGATGCACAAACACATGTATCATACTCCATTTACAAAATGTACATCTCGTGGGAATAGGAGGGTTTTTATTATTGTTTTTAGTTTTAATTCTGATGTATTTATTTTCCAAAAGGGAATTTCTATTCACTCAAAGAAAACTGAAAAAGAAAAATGATTGGGTGTTGTCTGGTAAAGTACCAGCAGTAAAACTTTATAATCAGCTTTGCACATTCCTATTTTCTGAATTGTATTGAGAACAATATATAACCATACATGTGGCCTGATTACATGTACTTTTTATTATCAATTAAAAAAATATTAAATGTCCTTGCTTTTGCATTTTAACTTAAATACAATGCTCTGCTCTGTTTTGCTCGGGGTAAATTGTTGTTGAAGTAAAATGCAAAAACAAAACAAAAAAAAGGCGGGAGGGGTGTTGCTTTTCTGAAAGGATCTATTGACAACACTTGTTTATAAAGTGTTTATAAACACTCTCTTAAGTTAAAAAGTGTTTTCATGTATGATAATACATTATTGTAATAAATGCCTCTCAAACAGCTGAAAACAATTGGAAAAGTTAAATCGAAAGGGTCTTAAAAAATAGTCCTAAGCAAAACATTCCTTAAAGCTTTGTTGTTAATATGTCCCAGTGTGAAAATCAAGATCACTGGGGCCTTTTCTCAAGAATACAGTCAGTAATTTACAGTTTTGTTTTTTTTGTTTGTTTTTAAAGGTGAAAACTAATTTTACAAAACTAGAACCAAATCAACCTAGAGGTCTAATAAACATGCACAAGTTGTTTTTTCACCTTGTTAAATTGAAAGGGAGTTTAATATTTATAACATAACTAAAATGAGGATGTATTATTATATGTACACATATATATGCCTGAATAAAAAAAAGCCAGTTTTTTTTTATCACTTTGCTGTTAACATCCTGTTAATAATGTTTAACCCTGTCAATAAAAGAGCAAGGAGGAGGCTGGGATATAATTAAGATATTTGGAAACTAATATTTGTATTGGTTGAGTAAAGGTTCTAAAAAGGGTGCTAAACTGTTTCTAAATTAAATTAACAAAAATTGGTGTAAGCAAGGGCTGCCAATCCACAGCTCCCGAACACTGGCCAAGCAGCCATTTATATTGGTTACAGGGAGGATTTTCAGACCATAAATGTGGGTCACCTACCTTGCATTCTGGCATCAACAACTGTGGCAGAGAGAGTATTTAAGATGTGATGTCTGCTAGTGATTCAGAAGTGTGACCTATTTAGAGGCTTTCTAGTGCTGCTATAATTAACACAGACTAGCTGGCTAACCGGTGTGGTGTTTATGATAAAATACAATAATATTTTGTGCATGATTTGTATCCTTTCTCGAGGCCTTTTAGAGAAGTAAATAATTTGAATTATAATTGTATGTATATACAGGTATGTGCAGTATATATTATTTGTTTATTCACAGATATAAGGATATTGACATACCTTGAGATTTTGGTTAAAGAAGATCCATTTACGTTGTTAGCAAACAATCAATCCAAACTTGTATGAACACACATCCTTTCACTGAGCTTTGTACAGTAAAATAATTCTCCCTGTATTGTTAGCATTTACATTTCTAACACAAATGTTATATTTTCTTCTTTTAGAAATCTTCCTCCAAAAGCCCAGAGGATGACAGTAAATTAAAGGAGAGAGGCTTAAAGAGTGTCAGTTTCCTGGATTCTGTCGGCATAATCTCTGGAAGCAAACACAAAATGGAATTTGAAGCCCCTTTTTCAGAATCCCAGTCGGAGAACCATCATGGCTGCTTTCCTACCAATGGTCAAAATGGCTTGAAAACCAGACACGAGTCACTGGACAGTGATGTCGCCAAGGAGATCCAATATTTGGATGAGGTCCTGGAAGCCAACTGCTATGACTTGGCTGCAGAGAACCCTTTTAATGGAACATCCTCTCCAGAACCAAATACAATCACAGTTGATAGCTCTGGATCATCAGTCTACGTTTCAGGTGAATCTTCGCCTACCAATGAAGTAATAGTGATAGGCAGGAAGCAGGCAGAAGCTACTTTTTTAGAGGACCAGGATACCAACCAAGTGAGACCCAATGGTCACAATTTAATTGAGGAGTCTAATTCCTACATGCCCCAAAGGGTGTCTGGTGAGCCAACCTTAACAACTATCAAGAAAGAGGCCAAGTTTGAGCTGCGGGCTTTCCAGGAGGACAAGCCATCTAAGCTCTTTGATAGTAGTTTAGAAAAGACAAACGTTCGAATAAAGAAGATTCGTCCCACAGAGGAGGTGGCAGAACTGGAACGGGAGCGGAGAGAGCTTATCAGGAGCCAGGCTGTAAAGAAGAATCCGGGTATCGCCACAAAATGGTGGAACCCACCCCAAGAGAAGGCAGTAGAGGAACAGCTAGAGCCTGACCAGCTGGAGTCACATAAAAAGTATGAAGAACGCAAGCAGAGAAAGCCTCAAGCAGTAAGTGTGCCACCAACGTCACCCAAGCAGACATCAGCCCCCTTTGTGCCACCAGAGCCCATGAACATCAACAAGGAAGCCATAGTGACAGAACAGATTGACTTCTCAGCAGCCAGGAGACAGTTTTTAATGATGGAGCCCACTAAGCAGCCTAGCGCTCCAAGGAGAACTGTGGCTCCCAAACTGTTTTCAGCCAAGCCGTTTTCCAAAGCACCCCAGCCGGCCCAAATGGAGAGGCCAGTGAGCTTAATAACAGTGACAGGGTCTGTTCCTAGCCAAGGCCAGGCTATGCAGGACAATGAAGTGACCACAATCAGAGCTGAGAAAATATATTATGTACCAGATGATCAAGACGTAGATGAAAAGGAATCGTTAGATGTTTCACCAAGTATAGCAGATAATGGATTGGAAGAGGAGCAGGTTACCAAAACATGGGAAGAAGACGGAGATTTCAAATGCGCCAGAGCAGTGATGACTATTCTGAAAGAGGAAGATCATGATATGTCATATCCATATCCACAGTCAGTTAATGTCTCCTACCATCCGGAAGAGCTTGACTCTGGCTTGGATGACCTGTCTCTCAGATCACAGGACACCACAGTGTTAGAAACCTTGTCCAATGATTTCAGCATGGATAACGTGAGCGATAGTGGTGCTTCAAATGAGACAATGAATGCCTTCCTGGAGAACTCAATGGGAGATTTCTCTCTGCCATCTACTCCACAAGCCATGACTCCTGTTGACTGCAAAATGGAAGGGGGGGCCAAATCACCAAGTGAGCACAGCATTTCCCCACTCCAGTCCACCTATCAAGGTGCCGTGCTGACAGAGGAGCAGTTGGAGTATCATGCAGGGATTCTGGTACAAAATGTAATTCAGCAAGCCATTGCTCAGCAGAGCGATGGAAGGGACATTAAAACTCAACAAGCCGTGGAACAACAGCCTTGCAGCCCCACTAAACATGTGAAAGTGGTTGAGCAGCAACCTACTCCTGAAGAAGAAGCCTCCAGGTTTGAGCAACCCCAAGTGTCGTCATCTCCAGTGCAGGAAAATAAGGACATTACGCCAAAGATCTCCGTTGAGAGACTAGACCTTGGGGACAGCTTCCAGCACCCCCTGGTGGTAACTTCCAGTCAGCCTACCCCAACAGATGACAGACAGGCGTTCAGCTACTTCAGTAAGTACTCCGAGGCAGCTGAGCTGAGGAGCACAGCCGAGGCCGTGCGAATGCATGAGCCAGAGGTCACCGCTGGGCCTTTCAAGCTCCGCTCTAGGAAGCAAAGAACTCTCTCCATGATCGAGGAGGAGATCCGCGCAGCCCAGGAACGAGAAGATGAGCTGAAGAAACAGCGTCAAAGTCTCAGCACTGCACCAAGCCCTACCAAGAAGAGTGGACCGGGTTTACCCACCAGAACAGTGTTCACCGGGAAGACAGCTCCAGGTAAGCCTTATATTGTCATTAGCTTCAAATATTTTTTTACTGTGCCCTTGCCATTTTTATGTTTGCAGTCAACCTTGATTTTTTTGTGCGTTCAGGTTGTTTCCTTAGTTCAGGAACTGCTCTTCTTTTATAGTTTCCCCCTTAGACATCTGAAACCCAGCCTAGATCAGCTAAAGTGTCTATATGGAAAATGGGGACAGTAAAAACCTAAAAACTTAATTTGAAGCTACTTACTCTTCAACCTTAAAAATAATAAGCTTGCAGTTTTCAGCTTTGTCCATGCATATAATATCTATAATTTTTCTGGAGGCATGTCTGTACAATATTTCCAATCCTGTGTTATTATGCTGTGTCTGTTATGTGTTACCAGTTATTTTGCATCAGTCACTTTATTGTCAGAGTTATTGCAACCTCTGGTGGACAGTTAGCATACTCCAATGCAGAATAATGATATAGAGTGATGCGTACTCTCCCGACTATATATTTCATTATTATTTCATAAGCTATCAGAAATAAAACTTTGTTAAAAAAAAAAAAAAAAAAATGAACAGCTGGATTTTTTATTTTATTTTAATATGCTCTTAGCCACGTTACTTTCTAAGTATTCTCTCTGTACTGTACTATTCATTTCCACAGGAGTGTTGGTTTGGTGTTTGCAATAATATTTAACCTTTTTGTAGAAATTCAGTCTCTACAGCTGAATATTTCATTATGATAGAGTGGTTTGGATTGTGGGTCAGTTCGGTCTATCGGCTTCCTGATAAGCAAGTGTCTACAGCTATGCCAAAAGTTTAACATCACTCTATAGAATTAATTACTTTTGCTTCATGAAGTCGAGTGAAACTTGCTGAATAATGTTAAGTACATATTGAATTACAGACCGCTTTGTAGTTTTCCATATACAAAACTTTTGGCCATAGCTGTACTGTAACTGCTTGAGGCCTTTTAACAGTATGTTTATTTATACTGTATACAAAATACATGATGGTAGTTCATATTCTATATAAATTGAGTTCCACTGTGAGAATTATGTCACAGCTGGTCAGAGACCTGTTGAGCTGGGTCACATAAAATGCTGGATTTTTTTTGTATTATTATTTTGTGACTTGTTTGTCAGTTGGTAAAAAGATTGGTAAGTGTTTCAAGGCTCCAGAGGTTCAAGTACTCTGCTCTGCAAACTTTTTGTTTTTAATAGGAAACACAGTTGGATACATAAATAAACCTTCCAAATAACAATTGTGTACAAGTTTCTAGCACCTCCGACCTCTTCACAAGAGCTCACTTTTGTTGTGGTGCTCCTGGTGTGGGAATATTCCACAGTCTGCTGTTTAAAAAGGCTCTGAGAACTTTAAGAAAATCAGTTTGAAATGTCAATGTGCCGACACACTAAGGAATAATACTGCTTTACTATTATTACACTTTTTTTTGCTTGGGGTGCTACTCAACTATGAATATACTGTAAGCGCATGATTCTAGGTTAAGTTAGGCCTTTTAGGTTTTGTAACTTAGGCTAGGTCGTTTTTGTCAAAATGTGTTTGTTAATTAACCAGTTATTTTTCATTAAACATAAATTGAACCAAGAAAGGCTTTTTTAACTAGTCCATATTGTCAAGCATAAATTACTGCATTCATATGAAAATCAGTATTTAGTACCCGTATGGTACAAAATTAACTAATTGGATTGATGTTGTCAGAAGTACATCCTGTCTGTCTCATTCCTTGATTGGGGTTTTCTCACCAAGCAGATTAAACATCTGTCTCCTATGTTTCTGGGCCCTGGCACTGGACTGGACTCTTGACCTCTTAATCTGCTATTATCAACTGATTATTATTTATTTATTTATTTATTTATTAGCAGATGCCCTTATACAGGGCGACTTACAGTTGCTACAAAATATCACAGTACAAAGTATCACATTGCAAAATGTCACATTACAGATAAGAGCAGTTATAAAGTACAGTAAAATCAGTAGAAAATAAGATAAAATTCAAATAAGAGCAAAATGGGAGAAATGAGGAAGGGAAACGACAAGGCAGGTAGTAGAGTTTTGGATGAGCTGGAGTGGACGGATAACAGAGGCAGGGAGCTGGCCATGAGGAAAATGCAGTAGTCAAGGTGGGACAGTACCAAGGCCTGAACTAAGAGCTGCATAGAGTAGTTGGTGAGGAAGGGGCGAGTTCTGCATATGTTGCTGAGGAAGAAGCGACAGGAGCGTGCCAGAGTAGAGATGTGCTGACATCGAGGTTCTTGGTGGATCAGGAGGGAGAGTGGGTGGTGGATTCAAATAAGGAACAGAGATAGAGAGATCAGTGGTGGGGGAGGAAGAGGGGGAAGGAGGTCTGATTGATATTTAAATCTTTTATATTTAATAATATTTAAATCTTTATTAGACGACAGTCCTTTCTTAGTCTGTTTAGTGCAGTAGTTAATACATAGGAACCCCCCAACCCCTAGTGAATTGAGAAAGGAGGGTCCTCAGGTTCACAAAAAGGGAACAATACTGCTTCCTCATTCAATTAAAACTAATCTTTAATTGTCACACTCTCGACCTGGGGTCATCACGCTCCAATTGCTCATTCATGCTCATGCAGCATTACTAGTTGGGTCCTACCAATTGTTAAATACATTTTTCAGTGGCATAATTTGTTTTTAAAGTGTTAAGTTGTTAAAAAAAATAGTGCGCTTTTACACCAAGAAAAAAGAGAGCTAGGAATAATCCCTATAGGCTCAATTTACCAACTATTTGTTATACCTTACAATTTTTGCAGGGCATGAAAGTGGTGTCCTTTAAGATGGATTCTGAATGTTGCTTAATCTTCATGTCTACCTTTTGTTGCAGGCAAGATTGAGAAGATTCGCCCTGTACCTCCTGCTTTCCCTTCTGCTGAAGGCCCACTCCCATCCCCACTGCCTGACTTAGGAGGTGAGGATGCTGAGGGCAACCAGCGGCCCAAAAACTACATGCAGACCCTCATGGAAGACTTTGAAACACACAAAACAAAACGACGGGAAAAGATTGACGAAACAAGTGTAAGTCCATTAATTAAAACATACCGTTCCTATATTTGACTTATTAAATTGTCCGTCATGCTAGGGGTCTCTTTTATTAGAATTTGTTAATGCAGCTTTTTCCTAATAAAGCAACACGGTCCAATATAGTCGTATACAACCAGGTACCTCAACTCCAGGGAAATATATACTGATGTATACTGGTATAGTACATATTCACTTTGAAAATGGTTTTGACTCAATTAAGGTTTGTTCAACCAGGGTCATACCAATTGTCAAGTTAACATGCCACTAAATCTTCTGCTCAAGCCTCTCTCTGCTGCTTTTACATTTACAATAACAAGCATAACACTTCTAATGAAGTACAGCACTGTAGCCATGGTGGGGAGACTGTGTCATTAGACCCTGGATCAGCTACATCTTGATTAAGTCACAGCCAGCTCCTCATGGATCATCTGACTTTTAGAAAAAAAAAAAAAAAAAAAACCTGTGTGATTGCCATAGAAAATAAGGCAACTTTGAAATTGGCCTTATAGTCACATACAGTGGGTAAAGCCTTCCAGTTTGCCCCTATCCTTTTAATTATTCCACAAGTCACACAATTTCTGAAAGAAAAAACACTGGTGGTCAATTTAGGACCCTAAAGTCCTTTTACAAAAAAGGTTTCTGACAGTAGTTAGAAACTTATTCAGGAAGACAAACGTTTTGCCTAGTTCCTTTATTATCAGTGTATTTAGTTTCTTGTAAGTTTTACCTTAGAATGTATGATTGTGTATTTTTGAACATATCGATGATTTAATAATGTTATATTTGTTTTGTTTCTCTCTGACAATGTGCCTTTTGCGTTTATTGTATTTTGGTTTAAAAAAAGGACCCAATGTGTTTTCCATAGTATAAACACTGGGGCTGCATCACATTATATAACATAGAATATAGAATAAGCAGAGTTTTATATCAAGGCAGTAGTTTTTACAGTATGAAGTGCACTGTGTTGTGGTGTTCTCATTTGCTACATCTGTGTTGTTTGTTAAATTTAAAAATACATAATGCAGTATCTCCTTTAAAAGTATGTCAGCCTCACTCAATTTGACCATGCTCTCCATTCTTTGTGATAAAATCTTGTATTTACAATATAGATAATGTGCTATTTATAATTATCAGCCAGCATAGCTCTAAAGGTGAATGTTTGCCTCTTTGTAATAGCATTATTAATAATACAATAACTGTTTTGTTTGATACCAAAACAACCTGCCCTTTACTTGTTAGTGGTTACTGAGTGGAATATGACGTTTTAATTGATTTTTATAAACAGGGGCAAGCCAATGAGACAAGCACTCGCTGTTGATATGTGGGTGGAGAATTGTTAAATGTCACGAACTCAGAGCACTGTGGCAGAAAATCTGTTTTAACTACAACTTGTGAACTAAAATCCAGCTCATTCAATGGGAATGTCCCTCAGCCCTTGCAATGAACATTCAAAATTGCATAGTGAGCTGAAGTACATTCTCAACACTTTCATTTCTGAGCTACTGAAACCCTGCGCTGCTGAAGTTAAGTTTGCAAGGTCTACAGCTCCTGCGACTCAGACTATTAAGTAGAGTGTTGATCCTGGGCAGAATGTGCGATCACAACTGCTGCAGTGGAATTTTCCATTTACAATGTTTTTGCCCTTAGTTTTGAAATATCCTATGCAGATATCAGTCATCGGTCAGTCAGTTCTAGACTTCTCAGTGCAAGAAAAATTAAGCTTGTCACTTTTTGGTCCTTTGAATAAATTCTAATCAAGTTCTGTAATTATTGCTAGTCTTTCTAGCTAATGGGTGTTGGGAAATTGAATTCATCTTGATGGCTCTATTTAAGCTGTAGCATGACAGGAGTTGAAGGCAAGGGTGCTAACAAAAGTCAAAGTTCATTACCACACAGTAGAGCCTTCATTGAGAGGGCACTATCGCTATTAGAAAATCATTATTTTGTTAAAAACAACATTTTAAAACCCAGATTTACCTTGAACTTTTAATGATTGGTCAGGTACCCGTCTGCTGAGAAAAGATTGAGGAAAATAGTCCAGAAATTCTTAATTACAAAAAAAAAAAAAAAAACAAGAATGACATACATATTAAGAAAGAAAAAAAATACTTTATTAAACAAATAACCTTTTAGTTGTCAGTGGGGCTTATAGTTTATCTGTCAGATACAGTAACTAAGTGGAGCTACATTATTGAACTGTCCGTGTCTCAGTTTGGTGTTAATGAAAGATGCTCAGCTCCAGGCCAGCTGACAGACCATGGACCCTGGACAGTTACAGGACTGGTTGCTTTCATAGTTGCACTGTATTAATTGCCTAGTTTTAAGGCACAGGACTGAAGATACCAATATCAGAAAACACCATCTTGTGGCCACTTATTGGCCCCTTTTCTAAAGGTAAAGAGACTACTCCTCATTTTGGGGAGGGTTGTGGCATATTGATGGCACCTGAGAAAGGGTGTGGCGAGAAAATAAGGGAAAGCACAATATGTGTTTTCTGGAAACTTAGCAAACATAGATAACTACACTGAGCTAAAAATTCAAACTATCCAAAATGTAGTGAGATTCAAGGATAATATTAGCATGCTTACGTACTCAGTAAAAAGCAGCAACCTAGGAATGTCCCTTTAATTCAAGACAGGACAACAATTTGTTGCAGATACAACATTCTCAAATTGAGGGAGGGGAAAGAGAGCTATCAAGTCAATTCACAAAACAAGTCGTCAACAAGTTCCCAAAGTTGAAATGAATTAATAAAACATTTGGGAAGAAGGAAATGACTTAGTAAAATATTCCATTTGCAAAGGAGATACTGCACTTACTAATGTTGTTCTGTAAACACCTTCATGTGTCACATTATTGACTAATGTTACTTCTTTCCTTTCCATCAGTACGCCCTTTTATTGCTCGCTAATGACGTTACTTCTGAGGTAACTGTTCACTGCTTGCTTTAAGGCTCTTATTTTTGCATGCCTGTCTCAGTTTTTTGCATGCTTCTACTCAAATGGCAGCATTGCCTATATTGGTGTCAGTTCATTGTTTACAAGCAAATTGGGAGTTTGTTTAACCTGATTTTTTTCACATAAGTAATAATAATAATAATAAATTATATCTTCTTTGAAGGTACAACACTGTAGCGCACCCATCTTCAGAGAAACAGTTTATATGTGTGTCATTTACCTGTCTAATGGCTTTAGTACAGCAGGATGGTAGACTACAAGTCTTCTATTTGAGCATTGTTTTCAGAGGAGAAACATACGAGTTCAGTTTTCTGTTCAGAAAGTGCCTATCATGGCAGGCTTGTTTTCTAGCCTCCTGTCATGTTTGCTGAAATAGTGTTAACCATAGCCAACTCAATACTGCAGTTTGTTATACAGTACCAACTAACTATATATTATATAAAAAGGCTAGAAGAAACCTGGTCATCAACTGTGTTTGAATTTGAGTTAGATTAGCTCAGTGCTATTTACAGATTAGCTGAAAACTGTTAAATTAAATATCCTGTTCTACAGATTTAGTATAGCAGGATGACACAGCTCCAGTCAACATGTTTAAAAGTTCAATTGAGTAATGATCAGGGAGAGCTGTGAAAATGGGACCGGCATAACAAAGGGAAAGAATGTGTATTTTTAAATGTTAGGGACTGCACCTTTATTCCAGGTAATTGTATTTTTTCCAGTGAAACTATTCCGATACCAGCCCCCATCCCATTTACCGTGGAAGTTACCAGAACATATTTTGGATATGGACTTTGGAACCTAAGGCAGTCATATACCAAATATTTAAGTATTCGTCAAATTCTATAATAGTTTTTTAATTTGTCAAATTCTAGAATAGAATTTAAATCATCTGGACATTTCATATTAAACATCATGAGTCAAATACTTCTTCTCGTTCTTTTTTCCTATTTGGCTGTCTTTTTAATCTTTATAATGTTTTAACATGCTTACCCACTAGGAGTAGACAGTGGATTTGTACTTTGAAGACAAGCAAATAACTGAAAAGTATTTTTTTTCTCTTTCATTTTTGAAAATTCTTTGCTTTCTATCTGATATAGACATTGATATAAATTTCAATATAGATAACTAACGCCATATACAGTAATCTAGATGGTTGTGAGTGAATGTTTCCTAAAATAATCTTTCTTAAACAAAAACACCTCTTAAGTAATCTTTACAAGGCCTTTAACTTGTTTTAGTTTAGTTGAGTTTAATTGGACACTCCAGGGTTCATAATAGTAATAAAGAACTGCCCTTGCTGCTATGAGCATCGAGATAAAACAACAGGGGGAGGCCTTTATTCCTGAATTACAATACTCCTGTTACTGTTTCCTGGCATGCTATGACCCCAAAACAATTACAGTTGTACTGTGCATCAGTATAACAGCAACGTCGTTCACTGGGATTATTACACATCCTAACCACACTATTTCGGTGCATGTTATTTCCCCAGTGCCAGATTAGCACTGCTATTACAAGTTGTGGAAAGGTTACTCCATGGTACTGAGACATACAGACATACAGGTCATGTAGGAAATGCTGAAAGTACATAAATACCATTAATATTGTCTTTCTCTTAGCTGGTACCTGTCTGTAAGAAGCCATCCTTTAGTGTTGTAAAGAGTTTGAGTTTGTTTCAGTTTTTGATGTGTCTGTGTCAGGTTCAGAAAGTGCCCATCGGGGGAGGCCTATTTTCTAGCCTTCAGTGCTGGATTGGTCTAATCCACAGATTGCAGGAAGGTCACAAAGAAAGCTAAAATGTTGGTTTAAATGTTGTAAGTAACTGTAGTGATCTGTCTTCAAATGGACAGAGGTGTAACAACCATTAGCTTTCTTATAAACTAGACTTTGAGTTAACTTTATCAGAATACTATTTACAGATTAACTGAAACTATTACCTGTACAGTTATGTGTTTAATCATCTACCCTAATGTATTTTTAATACTCAGTTGTTGTTTTTTCAACAACTGAGTATCAATACATATTTCAATGTCTTAGTTTACATGAATAGTTTATTATTATAGCTGGGTGTTTTAATAATTATTTTACACGCCTCATGTTTGGCAAGAGTGAATTGTGTTCACATTGTGCTTTCAAATCGACATATTCATATTCAGTGTCTGTGGTTATTCTTATTTCAAACCACCTAGCTAATAAGCATTGGCATCATAAAACAACCAAAACCTTTCACAGTTTACATTTGGGAGTCATCACCCATTGCCCAGCATTTTTGCAGGTAAAAAACAGCACTGCCTGTCTTCGTACATAAATACAAAACTGCAGAAAGCAAAAGACCTGTAAAGGTAATAGAAAAACACTGATACAATATGATTCATTTCAAATATAATGGTTCTATTCATAACTATGTATAAAACAACGCTGAATTATACAAATTCAGCTTGTTTTTATAATAAGCACTGGGACCATAACGACATATAGTATGAACTATATTAATAAAGATATTTCATATGGATGGTTCAGTTCAGTAGAAGATAGTAAATGGCCTCCCACTGAGAAGGGTATCATTCTGTTTGTGGACACCCGTGTGTTCAGACAATCAGTGGAGTAACTTCACCTTCTTGGTTTCCACAGGTATTGGATGCGACGAGGGTGACGCGCAGGAAGAGCTCAATGGCACTGCGATGGGAGGCTGGGATCTATGCCAACCAGGATGAGGACGAATAATCCTTCCGTCCCACAGACACACACATGCACCCCTGCGCACCACTTGACAATCACAGAGCTGTAGAACCAGGACTGGACAAACTTCACCTAAATATTTATTTTAGCTGGGCTTTCCATTAGAAGAGAACGACCGACTGACCGACGAACTGGGACTGACCGACGAACTGGGATTGCCGACGCACACGACAAAAAAAGGCTTTCTTGCTTCTCAATAAAAATCACAAGAACCATGCAAAGGAAGGAAAACTTGCAACTGCTAGCGAGGACACGATTTTGTTTTTCAGGTTTTACTTTTTTTCAATTGTATTTCTTCTTGGTTTCTTTTTTTTAGTACTCAGAAATGCTGAGAAAGTGCAAAGAGAGACTGCAAACAGCGGAGAGAGATGAGCTGTGTCTGTTTGGATGGGTTCATTTTGTGATTCCTGAAACCTAACCGGCTCTCATTCGTCCCTATACCAGGATCTGAAGCTTTGTCTAGGGCACAACAGTAACCACAGCAACCATTTTAGACAGTATTATGTTATATTAAGGAGGCATTATATTTTGCTGGGAATGTAATAGTATAAGATAAAAAAAAGACAGCCTGAGTGATACAAACGCCTGCGATCAACCTTTTTAAGCTGTTCACAAGGCTGCTTCTTTAAACGGTCTAAAACACAGATTTGTAAAGGCCATTCGGAAAGCTAATCTGGGCTTCTTTGATTACAACCCTTTGGGTTGGTCTGGATACACTCACACATACATATAGTATGCTATATATAAAATGCATACTCATACCACTTCATTGATGTCAGCACAGAAAACAAGATCTGCCATGAAAAATGTCATAAGTCATGCATCACAGGTTGACCACACTAACTGGGTCAGCTAGGCTATAAACTATATGACACAGGCAGTCTCCATCAGCTTGTTGTTGAGCAGGTTCTAATAAACTGGTCAGTTTCAGTGTGTGTGTATGTACAGATGTAAAATTCACCAGCTGTCAGTGGTGCTAGATGAACCAGGGCAACACAGATAAGACAAAGGCAGGATCTTTCACTAAAAGCAAAGTGGACTTCTGCTTTGAATTGACGTTACAATTTCAACTCAACTGCTAGTTCCTTAAAGAAAATTGAAAGCTACCACAGTAATAATATTAAGTCCATTATAGTGCATTGTAATCCATAATCGTATGCAGTAATTTTCAATAGTACTACAAATTACACTGCCTTAAAAGTTTACCGTATCCAAAATAAAGCATTTTATTGTATTATAATATTTAAAGGTGTAGTATGGACAACGATATTAAAACCCATGCTACTAAAACCACACCATTTTTGACAATCATGTTAGTCTGTTGTTATGGAGGCACCCATGCCCTCATAATAAACACATTAACATTCTTGATAAAGTACTTTCAGAGAATGTTCTGTTTTTGTAGGTTGTCATATTTGTACTTGTACAAAAACATTTATCTTTTTTTTAATCATTTTCCTGCAATTAAGCTGGGTTTTTACTCATAATTTATGAACTGCTGCTGTCATTCTAACTCTGCGGCAAATGCAGAGTCTATAAATATTATATTGAAAAACAACTTATATGCATAATCCTACATATATACACCGGTATTCATTATATTATATAAGTATACGTTCTGTTTCAAATATCAGTATTTATTTGCTTGAACATATGTTATATCCAGCTTGAAGAAAAATAATGATGGTCATTGGATGCAATTAGCAAAGAAACTTGATCTATGACATGAATGGAGGCCATTGACCTGGAGACCTGATTGCTTTTCCTCAGTAGAAGTGAGACGGTCTCTGGGTTTAGAATTGCCAACCACATAAATCTGGGTTTTCTCAACATGTAAAAGTAGGTCCTGTTATATATGTTGCATTGTGTTCATTATTGGTGTATATTAAATGGCAGGAAAATGTAATGAAACCCTTGCCCTCATTAAAACATATCCAATAAGGACCCCCTCCCTTCAGAAACCAGCTTTCACAGTTCTACAATATAATACCTTTTCACTTTTGATTACATTTTGTAGGGGCTGTTATTGGTTGCAATGACAATTTGATGGTGGAAATGGGTTAGGCCAAAACAGGAGTGTGGATTTTTAATTCCAGTTGACCCTTGGGTATGAGATACTTGGATAGACCCCAAATCCCAAAGGAAAGAACCTGCATTTCCATACTCAGTTTCACACTGAACATATATATAATTTAGATAGCCTTTAGGTGTACCCACATCTTTACGGCTTGGAGCATCCCACAAAGTCACCAATCAAATGACCAATGAAGTGGATCAGGAAACTGGATGAACGCCCTCTCAGGACGTCAAAATGGACACTTGGCAAACCTGAAAAAGACACCTTGGACACGATTATCATAAATCTTTCAATATGGTGTCACTTTTCAAGGGATTCCCTACCATATTGCAAGGCTTTTGCACCCAACCTTGAGACTTGTGTCGGACGTTGACGCACTTTGCTTATCCCTTGTACAAAGAATATGATATATATACACACACATATATCTTTCTCTTTTGACTTTTTGTTGCCAGTATTGAGAACGATCCCGGAATCTTGTATGAAAGTCACTGACTAAACTCTCCTGGATATGGATGCATTACAGTATATTCACAATGGCAGAAAGGACTGGTTTGGCTTGTTGCATGACATACTGAATAGGGACTTGTGCAGCAGGTTTCTCTTTTGACATTTCAAGGAGAATTGTGGTATTTATTATTTGTGCTTTTTTTATATGTTACTCGTAAGAATGATAGGGGCTAACATCTTTTTTTTCTACCCCATAAGCAATACAAATAGTGCATTTACTTCATGGTTACTGTAATTTCTGGATTAGGAATTTCAGAGAGAACATTCCTTCTCCTATAACCCCCAAAATTGTTTTTACTGAAAGTATAGCAGCTGTGGGTCACCTATAACACAAATGCAGGTCTTAATTTATTGACTCAAATGCAGTTGGGTCCGAATTATTATTATTATTTTCATGAAAGCCAGTAAGATTATTTTATTGTTCTATGTCAGTGATATACAGAGTTGCATTTTGTTAGTATTGATTTTCTCTAAACATTTTCTTATTATTCACTGTTTGAAAATACTAATTTAATATTAACATCACACATGCATCTTGACACTTCTTAAAGGAGAAACAATCATAGCCAGCCATGGTTAAATGACAGAATTATAAAACATACAGTTAACTTTTAAATGATGTTGATATAAGTACAGGCTGAAGAGCTATTTTGTATACTGGTGTGGGACTGAAATGAGAATTGAGTGACACATTGCCTTGTTGCAGGAGGCTGGTTTTAGTGTGTGCACAGGGACTGCATTATTATGGTTCTTAGTGGGCAAAATACATGAATGATTGTATGAGTTGAAATAAAATACACATTTAGATCTGCTGGCGTGGAAGTGAAACTTAGAGTGAGCCAGTGCGAATGTCTGGGAAGGTTGATAAGTTTTTGAAAGGTTGTGCATATTTAAAGTGGTTTCAAAGTCAGGGGAATTCTGTTTGTGAGGATCCCTAGATTTGCTTATGAAACATGCAAGCTTGCAGCTGTGGGATTGTTTCTGAGGTTTGTTACTGGTTGTGAAAGCAGGGCTTGATGAGATAGTAAGAACGTGTATAGTATTTATTATATATAACTCCGGAACTTTATGAAAAACAAAATGTGGAAGTACTGATAATGCTATATGCAGTATTTTTTGAAAGGGAGACTCCAGGTTCTCTGGTGATAAGTGACAATAGTTTCAGTGTTGTTCATTTCCAGGTTATGTTTTATTTGTTATATTGAGTGGCACAAGGCCTGACATGACTGCAGTTCACACTACACAATGTAAGGCCGTTTGTAATGTGGTTTAATATAGTTTATTAGTATGTCTCTCTTACAAGGTTTTTAATCAAGAAGCTATTTGAATGGGAACAGTGACTCCTAGGGTAATGAATGATGATGAAGGGATAGACTCATTTAGAACACTTAGGGGCTCTGCAGAGTAGCATTCGGTCACAGCTGGGAAATGCCTGATTTTGCAATGCAATCTTGACAGATAGTGGTACTCCCAATCGGCTAACACCACATGATAATGCTTTCTTTACAAGGTCAAGCCACTGTATGACTGGTAGTTTAGCATTGTATTGTTTAACCAGCAAATTAGTTCTGTTATTGGTGCTTTGGAATACACACTGAGACACACACACCGATGTATCACAAACAAAACACATACACACCACATGACTCAATATTAAAAATAGCCTGTTGCTTCTAATCCAGAAACTACATGAAACTATGTTGTAGATGCCAGGAGTGAAAGGCTGGTAGTGTGCCAGTGCTGTTAATGCCATGCTATACAGATACTTACCATTTCAGTACCTCAGGCATGCTGTAGTTTCATATATATATATATATATATATATATATATATATATATATATATATATATATATATATATATATATATATATATATATATATAAGAGCTACAGAGGAACATCTACCATGGAATAAGATAATCTTTCTGTGTTATGTGACTGCGTTTTGTGTATGTAATGTAAACACAGAAAAAACTTTGTGAAATAATAATTAAAATTCTGTTTTTTTTAATGAAAGATGGCACAAGTTTTCTGGTGAGGGAGGGGTGGGGCAAGGGCTTTAAGCACTATAGCCTGTTTAGACTGGGAAAAACTGGGAGCTAACCAATGAAGAGTAAAGGTTAGCTGTGGCAAATCATTCAGGCTTTAAAATGCATCATGTTAATATGTTAACCACTTATTGTATGATCATATTCTGCTTCTGTTTTATAGATATTGTAAGGCTCACAATTACACAAGTATATAATTATTTTCTCATTAACGAATTGAATTGTGTGTGTATTTTTTTTCCACCACTACCCACCTACACATTTGTTTTGTTACCTTTTTGTGGATATTACACTGCAGAAGAAGAAAAAAACAAAACAAAACAAAATACTGTTGCACTTGTGGTTTGGTTCTCAAGCAAAGCATATTGTGTGGGGAACTGTTTCTCCAAAAGGGGTTGCCCGCACAGTAGTTGTCTTCTGTGGAGACATTTTATCCCCAAAAGGACCAGAATATACACACTTCCCCAATCAGATTTTTCAGACTGATATTTTGGTTTTATGAAAAAAGGTATTGCTAGAAAAACACAATTGTTCATATGAGCACTTACACCTGCCTCAACACTGTCAATGGGGTGTAGAGCATCTGGGCAGCCAGGACAGCGCAGATTCAATGCAACAAATCCACATGTTTTTAAAATATAGTACATTAGCATTCCTCAATGATTTCTCCCTCTAATTTGCTGAGGCACATTTTTGTTGAACGTCTTATTTGAATTTGAGGCCATTGTTTCAAAGTGGCAGCATCCCACAATCATGTTATATTTTACAGTAAAATATACATTAAATCCTTGGGGTGGTTTACTATTCTATAACCTGTGCACTTAGCTCTACGGTCAACACAAACCTAGACGTACTTCTCCTTTCTAAAAATAATATTTACCTCTGTTCCATTCTCCTTTTGTATGTAGTATTTAGGCCTTATCTTTTCAGCAAAGAAGGCATGGGTTGGAGAAGGCCTGGAGAATAGATTTTACATCTATACTCTTAAGCATACACTGACAGCAATTGTGGTGAAGATACGGCTCCTATAGCCATGAATAGCCTACTGGGTTTAATTATTGGGCAGTGGGGAATCAAGACCTGTTTTAAGCCGTATTCTAAATCAAGAAGCCAGGTTAAACCTCTTGGAACAATCTTCATGGACGAATGATAATCATTATCAGCCAGTAAAGGCCCACAAGTGAAAACAAAAAGCCTCAATACTTTGATTAAATTGTAATGCATATTTCATGATAACTGTAGTCTGTAGACTAAATGCATTTTCAACTCAAAGCAAGGCTCCTTATAAAGACCAACTTACCATTCTGACCAATCTGTAAGTTGCTTTTAATACTTGGACCAGCTGTTTGGTGGTCATAATAGAGGGACTACTCTGTATCTTTATTTTTATATATATATATATATATATATATATATATATATATATATATATATATATATATATATATATATATATATATATATAATGTTTATTTTACTATAATTGGACTACAATACCCAGTTGTCAATAATTTGCTGTAACATGGAGAGTAAGAATGCCCCTGATATTGATATTGATAGTAGAATTATTTTCATATTGACCCCAGAGCAGCAGTCTCCATTCGCACCTTTCAACGAAGCAAACGTAGAACAGTAATTTGTATAGCTCATAATATACAGGAAGACTAGGAATAGTGCCTATACTGCTATAAAACAACACGTATATACTAGTTATCCTGTGTGTCTCTTATTGTTGTAAATACCAGCAAATAGCTTAATTTGGCTAGACAATAAACAGTTGGCTTTAGAACTTTACAGTGAAGGGATTTTAATGATCCTATTTTTGCTGAAATTTCCCTTGAGATATGTCATGTCATACATGTTTCATCGTTAAACAAAAATATTAGCAGTGGCATTTCTCCATTCACCATCTTCCTAGTTCTTTATTGGGGCAACATCGCCCTCTAGTGTTCAATTTGTAACAGAAACACAGAAATACAGTATGTAGGCACTCTCTAGTAGTTGATTATGACTGGCCAGTAATATTGATCTACTTGCACTCTTACTTATTCACGTGTGGTTTGGCTTTTAAAAAGTAAACATGACATATTAGATATTCACATTATTTAGGGCTGTTTCGGCAAGTTTCATAGAGCTTTTGCTACCGTGCAAAATTTGCTTCTCTAAAAGGAATACACATTTCCCAAAACTAAAGCCTCCAGAGCTATTTGTATAGTTTTGATAGATGTGTTCATTACTGTTGAAGAACACGAGGCAAACTTTGCAGTAAAACAAACATTTAGAAAATGTAGCTCAACCCACCAGAAAGGGGAAATTTAACACACAATATTTCCTTGTGTACTACCGTAGCATTTCAACGTCGTACTGCAGCATCAGTAAAGCTTACTGGAGTCGAGAAACACTGCAATGATACAAACCATTAATCGATTTAAAACTGTAATGTGTTTACATTTTTTTTTTTTTTTTCAAAAACGGCCACGTGGATATGTGGATACTGCGATAAAAAAAAAAATGGGGAAATGATGTCAGTGCCAGTAAGTAAGTGTTGATTTCATGATGTATAATGCAGGTGCTCCTCTGGTAAGACTGGCATAACCGGTTTCTTAACGATTCATTTTTAAAGGATATTCAGCCCAGTGGTTTACATTTTTTTTTTACAAGTTCCTCATTATTTGGTTTTTAAGATATTATCTGACTTTGAAAAGGGTCGGCAAAAAAAGACGATTCAACATAAGAACTATTCAGTGAAAGGATGAGTTGTATTGAATTTATTGAGCCGGTAGTGGTTGCTGCACAAGTTGCCAGTGCGTTCTACGATACCGGGCTGTTGATGGTAGTGAAAGAACGTTACAATGTGACTTCCAGCAACTCCTCGCTTACCAACTCCACGGACCATGGAGACAACGCGCAGCAGACGGCAGTGTCGGATTTCCTCATGATCTACGGTATGATCTCAGGGTTTGTCCCATTCCTGCCGGCTTTCTTCCTGGCGAGGCTCGGGGACAAAAGGAACAGAAAGATCCCGATATGTGTGCCTCTTGTGGGCTACATGCTCTCCAGATTGATGCTGCTCCTTGTTATTCTTCTGCAGTGGCCTGTCAAAGTGATGTTTGGGGCAGCTGTTGTGTATGGTTTGTTTGGGGGATTTTCTTCTTACTGGGCTGGGGTCATGGCTTTGGCATCAGCACGCTCGGATGAAACTCGGAGGTCCATCCGACTGATAAGCATTGAGTTGGTCTATGGAATAGCTGGCTTTATTGGTAGCATCGCATCTGGTCACATCTTCAATATGTTTTATGTTTCACAACATCAAGGTGTTATGCTGGTGGGGATCAGTGTTTTTTTGTACATATTTTGCTTGTCCTACAGCATTTTCGTTTTGAAGGTACCCAAGACTGGGAGAGCACCAGCAATACTCCCCCATGGTCAAACGGTAGACAACTGTGGTACAGGTGGATCCGACAATGAACCCACAGTAGCAGATGGGTCATTGACTTCTGGCACGTTTGACTTGATCAGCGTTGTGCTTTTGTTCGCTGGTGCTATATTGTATGATGTGTCAGTGTCAGGAGCCATGGACATCTTACCATCCTTTGTCATAAAGGAACCCCTGAGCTGGGGAGCTGAACAGATTGGCTATGGGAATGCAGCCGGCTTTGTGATTTTCATCACCAGTTTCCTGGGAGTGTATGTATTCTCCAAGTGTTTAAGGGACACCACCATGATCATCATTGGGATGGTGTCATTCGGGACTGGGATACTGGTGATGGCGTTTGTGCGAAAGACCTACATGTTCTACATTGGTAAGAAACAGTTCATTTTTTGTTTGATTATTTGCAAAGTTTCTAGCAGTTTGGTTTGAATTTAAGCACATTAAGCTACATTCAGTATTTTGTCACATTAAGAAATAAAGAAGTGAAACTTCATCTTGATTTCTCTTTCTCTCTATATATAAAATATGCAGCAGAAGTGGCTGCATTTTATCAGCGAGACAGTTGTACTAATAATAGAACCTGTATCATTTTAGTCTACTTTTATTCTAAAACCTTAACCAATGTTAAGGTGCATTTGAACAGAAGGATACCATATTGGGGGAAAAGTAATCTACTCAGTAGTGTAATTGTGCCAGCGAAACACTACTATATAAATCAGCTGATCTAAATGCCTGACCCAAAACATTTAACAAAACATATTAATTTAGAACATTAAATTGTCTGTTTAAAAATATATATCATAAACTGTCTAGTGTTGTTTTCTCTCAGTCGGCAGCTCTCCCAATAGGTATGAGCAGCTGAATGGCATAGTTGTCGTCTTAAGATACTGAAAACTACAGAAATCCCAAAGCTTTAAATTCAGTTTTCTAATGTTGACCTCCCTCCTGTTTTCCTCCACCCAGCTCGAGCTTTGAATCTGTTTGCCTTGATTCCAATGCCTACCATCCGATCACTGCTGTCCAAACAAGTCAAAGGCTCATCATATGGTAAGAAAATAAAAATAATAATTTTCCACTTTCACTCTTGATATTACGGGAAACCCAAGCTACTGGGGTTGGGTTTAGTGTTTTTAACCAGTTTAGAAAAGATTAAAAAGATTTACTCAAATAACAAATACAATTAGAATTTGCACCCAATTGTATTCCGTACCAGCTATCACCAGTTAGTTTACCTTTAGTTTATTATAAAAAAGAAATAGTTTTGCTGTTTACCCTAAACAAACCCAGGCAGGGTTAAAGTACTTTTTATTAGAATATACTGGGCACCATGTCTTACCGGAGGTGTCTCACCAAACTGGTAACTTGCTTTCTGATCTGTGCAGGCCACCCCACAGTATTTATAACCTCCCTTCCTAACATCACTGACAGGATTCCAACCCAATCACAGCCCGCCATCCCCATACCTGTCCCCAAGTGCTCAGAGTAGTGACAATAACAGAAATCAATAACAGAAAACAGACAGGACTAATTTAGCAATGGAACCCTCTCAATTGACAGTGCACTCCCAGGCTGGTTGATGTATTCCTACACCAACTGAACATGAAAATCTAGTGCCCCATTGAGAACTATCTACAACCATAACCCACCTGTAAACACAATATGTCATTTTCTGAGAATTGCCTTGTTTAAAGCAAAACCTCCATATTGATGCCTAAATCAACTATTTCCTTATTTATTATTATGGATTACAGGACAAGTGGTTGTTGCTGACACATTATTACTGGCCCTGTTTTACCTCTGGACCTCTGATTCATTTTAGAAGGGAGAGAGACACGTATTAAATGTATAATTATAGTGAATTATGTTTCAAGTAGATTCTTGTTTCCTTTCATTTCAATGACTGAGACTAGATAGAACCTTTGAATGTTTGATATGAAGTCCCACATCTTCCTTCGCTTAAACAAATAATAATGCTGAAATGTCTGATTTCTCATGATGCAGTGCTCTATGATCAAAGTCTACACAGAAAGGTAAACATGTTTTCCTGCTTTGATATTCAATATTATAAAAATTAAACTGTATTTACTAAAAGCTTGCAGTACAATTTAGTAGGAATAATAATCTTATCTAAACAGGAGTCTTTTTAATGACTTTATACACTCGCCAGATCCTATGGTAATCACTTGAATAACCTCAAATGAACTATAGGATCTCTCTGCAGTTAAACATATCACAACCTTTACAACCAACCAATCACATCACTCCATTGCCATATATCACGCTACACTACAGCCTTTGAGTTCTATAGTGTAGGAATGGAACTAGTTTAAACTGTTAAAAAAAATCCTGTCACTACGTTAATAAAAAGCATAAAAGAAATAAAAAATAATAAAAAGCAAATCGTTTTTAAGGTATAATATAAGAGCAGGCCTTGTTGTTTGTTAGAATTCAGAATGTTTAACTCAAAACAAATATATAGAGCTATGCATCACATGGGTTTCTACAGGAAGCTGGTCATCAGAGATGAGTGTGCTGCTTTCACAGGGTGTGTTTGTGCAAGCAGAGTTTCAGTTCCTCATTCAGCTGTAGCTCAGGGTTGCTTTGTATGATTATTGAGAACTGACATCATTTTCTCTTTGTTGAAAGAACCACCAAACCTCCCCTTTTTTTTCCAGAGTCCATCTTTCAATACATAATAAAGTTAGTGATAATCTAAAAAGCTGACTGAAATGAAGGGTTATTTTCAAAGGTTTTGCTCCAGTCTTTAGCTCCTATTTTTTGAAAGATGTAAAACACCAGTTTATTTTACAAAACTGGAACCAAACAACTGTTATACTGTACATTTCAAGTCCCCTGTGTTTTATTTTTGTGTTTTAATGTGTAATGTGTTTTATTTTTCATTTTGTAACATTATCATGATTTTTTCTCCTTTCAAAAAATTGAATTTAATTAAAGAATGAAGGAAACAGTGTCAAGATATGTTTATACTTTAATTGCTTGTCCTTTATTGCTAAAAGGAATTGTGTTTAATTTGATTGTCTTGAAAATTGATAAAATAATAGGCTGCTGATATAAAGAGGTTACAACATCTTTCATTTAACCTGTGTTTTTCTTTTCCAAAAGGCAAAATTTTCATTTTGCTCCAGATGTCATTCACCATCGCCAGTGTGGCCACCTCACCCATTTTCACCAAGATTTACCAAGCCACCCTTGTCTGGTTCGCTGGATTCTGCTTCATTTTGTCCTGCATTCTCAGCGTTTTGGCCATCATCCCTATTGTGTAAGTTTGTGTTAAATGAGCACTAATCTTGGACTATATTACCTTTAGGAAACAGTAGATCTAGATTAATACTGTAGTAATCAGGTTTTGTGATACCAAGTGAAAAAATATGAGGCTTTAGTGACTCAAAGTCTATAAATAAATAATGATATATTATTTATAATAATAATTATATTATTTCTGCCCTGACTATTGTTCATGTCATCCTTTTTTTCAGCATTGTGGGATACAGGACAGGGAGACATGGCTACACACGTCTTCCAAGTAACTGACCAGGCAGTTTCCCTTCCTGTAATGAGTTGCATCACAATGAAGGACATACATTTCTGGTGCATCACATGCTGCAGTGCTTGGCATTTACCCCCTAACTAACCCTAACACTACTGTTTGTAGTTTGCAGCCAACAGCTGTATACAAATGTGTATAAAATGTGTAGAATTTGTCATTCATGAATATATATATATATATATATATTGCACCCTAAGAGCTATACTTCAAGTTCAGTTGCAATTAAAGAGTAAGTAGCGAGGTTCAGAAAAATCAAGCGTTCCACGTCCCCACGTGTTGCTACAACTGTACTGTACCTGGCATTTCTCTTTTCATTGTTCACGTTTATTATCTGTTTCTTGTAGGTGTTTCATTCTTAAACATTTGATTTTACAGTGATACAGTACACCTTACCATACAAAAAGCTTCTTTTAAACTAAAATAAATAAATACAGCTAGATTGAAAAATTCTGCCTCTCAAATAATACTACTCCGTTTCATAGCGAAATTGGATGAGAAATCTCTTTCAATTTTTGAAAGAAATCGCTTTCTCGTTTTGCAACACCTAGATGCAAATGAACATAATTTAGATATTTTATTTAACATCATGTAGGGGAGACCGGGGATGGTTTTTACTCTATTGTCTTCAGATTTGTAATAAAATTATATAAGGTTCTGTTCCTAACAAAGTAGAAGAGTAACATTTCATGTATATAGGGATATTTTAACAATTGCATAACTACTCAAAATATGATATTTAAGCTGTTCAAAAAGCAGGGTGCACCCGAGACAACCTGCCCCATGCAGGGGTTGGTTATCACAGAATATGGGGTTGCTTTTACGATAATGTGATAAAATGATTAACTTATTTATGAAATACAGGCGAAAACAGTACTGCGTATCACCTTTCAGTTCAGTGTCAGTGTCACCTTCCACTGTCACTATCAAATTACCTGTTACTATTATTTCAACTCTGTTTGTTTTGCACCCTCTAGCATCACTACATTTGATGCTCACCACTCTGAACTGAAAGGTAATACGCAGTAATGTTTTCACCTATATTTCATTAATAATTCCATAATTTCTGTATTTCCCTCACTTTATATTTCTTAAAATGACCTATTAAAGCTTAATGGTAACATTTTCTATTTATGTGTGTGTGAGTTAAGTGTACCGTAACCAGTGAGTTTAGCAAAAAAACACAGAATTTAACAATGCTAACAACAAATTATTAGCAGTAATTAAAAAACTACAAGACAAAAGACAAAACACACCATCCCCCAATAACACCAGCCTAGCTGGAGAAGCTAAAAAAAAGTTCCAACAAGGCACAAAGCGAGTACTGTATTCTCACACAGACCCTGCTGCTGTCACCTGCAGCTAAAGTTTTGTCAGATTTATTTATGTAATTGAATAAGTTTAAATATGTATGGCCATTAATGAAATAGTAAATTAGTAAGTAATATATTAATATAATTTATATACCAAAAATGTTTACTTATTACACATTTTAATCAATATGTATTATATTTATGAATAAACAGATGTTCATTTATTCAAATAAAACACTTTTAAACAAATGTTGTTTACTTTTCACTGAACTCTTGTGCTACCCCGCTTCGTGTCATGCCTTATAACGCCTTAAGTGTGCAGTTATATCATGTCAACCTACCCCCTGTCATGCCTCAATGCTTCATTGATATATTTGGTGACATAGCCTTCATGTCAGCATAAAATGATAGGCCCATATATATGTTTGTACAGCTATGGCCAAACGCTTTGCACCACCCTGTATAATTATCTAATTTTGCTTCATAAAGTTGAATTTAACCTGCTGAATAGTGTTACATTAACTTATTGAATTACATACCGCTTTGTAGTTTTCCATATACTTAATGAAAAAAAAAAAACAACAAAAAAAACATTTTTAAAATTAAACATGAAATAACTGTACTACTATTATGGCTTCCGGTAGACTTTTGCGATATCATTTTGTAGTTTATTTGAGTTCATGATGTTAAATAAAAGACCTAAATTATGTTCATATAGTTTTTTGTTTTTTTTTAAATGGTGTCTCAATTCTAAAATTCTAGGTGATGCAAAATGTTTGGCCATAGCTGTTTATGTGTGTGGGCTATTGTTGGGCCGGCTGTCACATGTGACAACTGACCTCAAGCATTATGAGACACCTGCCCCAATCAGACACTACACAATCATTTATTTATTGCAGTCCCATGTCTTGTCCGACTGGTTTTGCTCTTACACCATAGATAGCTCATATCTGGCTCTATTCAACATGATAATCACTTCAAAACAAAACTCAATACCATTAAACACTATAACATGAATAACAAGATCTCAAAATTGTACTTGCAGTATGTTGTACGTTATAAACCTAATTGAACGTTGCACACTGCCAATCAACATGCAGAAATGAAGGTCATTATCAGCCAGTAAATGCCCACAAGTGAAAACAAAAAGCCTCATCACTTTGATTAAATTGTAATGCATATTTCATGACAACTGTAGTCTGCAGACTAGATGCATTTTCAACTCAAAGCAAGGCTCCTTATAAAGCCCAACTTACCATTCTGACCACTGCAAATCCGTTTACATATTTGTACCAGCTGTTTGGTGGTCATAATAGAGGGATTACTCTATCATTTTTATAGTAATATATTACAGTGTTTTTTTTAATTGGACTGTACAATACGTGTACCCAGAGCTGTCAATAATCTGAGGTAACCAGTGGTTAAAGAAAAGGGCTTGTGACCCTCAGAAAGTCACTT
This sequence comes from Acipenser ruthenus, assembly GCF_902713425.1. Classification (NCBI taxonomy): domain Eukaryota; kingdom Metazoa; phylum Chordata; class Actinopteri; order Acipenseriformes; family Acipenseridae; genus Acipenser; species Acipenser ruthenus. The sequence continues at coordinate 29,975,621 of NC_081190.1, read as the reverse complement.
AACCTCCTTGTGCTCCGTCTTTCGGATGAGACGTAATTGTAAGTGACTCTGCAGCTGATGCATAGTTCACACACCCTAGTCTCTGTAAGTCGCCTTGGATAAAGGAGTCTGCTAAATAAACAAATAATAATAATAATAATTACATATTAAGCAAACCTAGATTTCATACATTCATTAAAATGTACAATCTTAATTTTAAAAAACAATCATTTCTATCTGATACAAGCTATCTTGCGTTAATTAAATATCACTTGTGTTCTACAAAGCTTGAATGGATTTATTTTTATACCAAGATAAATTACATAACTCCTTCAAATATACATTTTTGTTTTTGTTTTACTGCCAAGCAGTTGAGCCACATGGTGAATTTGTTATTTTAATACCACATTTGTCCTGCCTTAGCTAAGGCAGCAAACAAATGTATATTTAATCTGCTACCTGATTTTCATATATGCTGAAGAAATTGTGTTTTGTTGATAAACACAGTACGTGTCCATTTTATTCTGTGCACACTTGTCAATCACATAACAAATTCTATACATTTTTTAACCATTATTAAATTGCCTTTGTGCAGTTACCCAAATTTGTCACTTTAGGAGTTTAGGATTACCACTTTAGTATTTCTGGATCCTTTTTTCCAAATGGAAATGGATTCTACTGGTAACTTCCATTGGGGTGGGGGCAAACTTGTTACAAGTCTGCTACAAGAGACACCCTCTACAGCTGATGCATAGTTCACACACCCTAGTCTCTGTGACTCTACAGCTGATGCATAGTTCACACACCCTAGTCTCTGTAAGTTGCCTTGGATAAAGGCGTCTGCTAAATAAACAAATAATAAAGTGTAGAATGACATCATAACATACAGGAGTAATAGTGCTTATACTGCTATAAAACAACAAGTATACACTAGTTAAGCTGTGTACGGGGTCTCTTATTGAAAATTCCAGCAAATACGTGATTTTTTGGCTAGACAATAAACAGTTGGCTTTAGAACTTTACAGTAAAGGGATTTTAGCCCGCTTAGTCAGCTCTTCATCCAGCACCAGTACTCCGTCTGAAAAATGTCGAACCACTAGCTCTGACGAGAGCCTGGTCAATGCTGAAATTTCCCTTGAGATATGTCATATTATACATGTGTCATCGCTAATTTAAACAAAAATATTAGTCGCATTTCTTCACACTGTCTTCCTAGTTCTTTATTGGGGTAACATCGCCCTCTAGTGTGGTTGTATTTAATTTGTAATGGAATCATAGAAGTACAGTAGGTAGGTTGAGACTGTACCACTGGCATATCCAGGACATATTTGCCATTGGGGCAAAAATACAAATATCTAGAAACTTAGCTTTTTTTGACAGTGCCAAGCGTTCCTGTTTAGCACAGCTATGACCAAAGGTTTTGCAGCACCTAGTATTTCCTGTTAGATTTCAAAATGTCACATTTTTCAATTGTTGTCTATTTTTTGTTAAGTATATGGAAAACTACAAAACAATATGTAATTCAGTAAGATAACGGAACATTATTCAGCAGGTTTAATTCAACTTTATGAAGCAAATTGTGTTAATTCTATTGGGTGATGCAAAACTTTTAACCTTAGCTTTATGTCAATGTATAGGGTTAAAGGTTCATAAAACGTAACCAAAATGCACGTCCCTAGTAGCTTATTAAATAGCTAAATACTAAAATAGGTTTTCATATCTCACATTAATATATTCATATTCGTTAGGCAAGGTGTATTCTTTCATATTTTTCTGAAAACATCCAGATTGAAAACAATAATTCGTTTAAATAAAGCTGTACAGTTTTATTAGAGCGTGGCAATGTCGAATAATGCTTAGAATAAAAGGCACTATTTATTTGCCAGCTATTCATACCTTAAAAGTTACAAGAACAAAGTCTCACAACTTGGATGGGCAAAACGCCAACTAGTACCGTCAAACTATATTAATCATATTTTCAGCATGGTTAAACTTTGCATCTTGCCCAATCCTACTGTGTTGTTTCCAATAGCTTGCATTGCATAGTCTTTAATTACATATATTAATTTGTCAATAATGATTTAAAAATAAGCAGCCCTGAAACCAAGATATAACGGGACCTGTCACTCTTTCTTTGCGATGTACAGTATGTTCTAATATAAGTTAAACTCTGGGAGCTCGCTCACCAGTATTGCTTTTCTGGTCTGAATTGGTCCATGTTTCATATAATGGCACTGGATCACATTTAAAAAAAATTCTAAAAAAGCACACTTAACCTCATCCATACTGTACTTTGTGTAAAAAGAAAAATTTAACTGTGTGGAGTCGGCGATTAACGAATATCCAGCCATTCGGAATATTTGGCAAGCAGCTGTAACTTTTTTTTAAGAAACTATACGATCAATGTGATCACTGCTATCCCGACACCGCCCAAGAGAATATCCCGCCGGCCCCTGGCAAAAGCAAATAAATACATTTAAAAAATGAAAATGGCAGGACCCATCCTGGCGTGGGACCGGCTCAGTCGGCCACAGTAGTGGACTGTACAAGTAATATTTTTCTACTTCTACAACTTGCACTCTTACTTAATCACATGTGGTTTGGCTTCTAAAAAGTAAACATTACATACATGGTTGGATTTTCACATTATTTAGTGCTGTTTGGGCTAGTTTTAGAGTTTTTGCTACCGTGCAAAGTTTGCTCCAGAGCTGTTTATGTCTAGTTTTGATAGATTGTTTCATTACTATTGCTTGCAATCCAGTTTAAGAACGCGAGGCAAACATTGCAGTAAAACAAACGTTTAGAAAACGTAGCTCAATCCAACACACGAGGAAATTTGACATAATACAGAATTTTCTTGTGTACTGCTGTATTGCTTTCGCATTTCAACGTCATCCTGTATGCTTGTAGCTTTCGTTTAACGTCATAGTCGTGGTCCCTCAGCAGCTGCAACAGCAGCAGTAAGCCGACTCGAGAAACATTGCAATGAAACAAGCCACCGGCTAGAAGTTAGAAAGTAAGTCAACTGTAATGTGTTTAAATGTTTTTTTTCAAGACGGTCAACGTGGCTACATTGTGGATACTGCGATAAAAAAAAGTGAAATGAAAACCACCACATTCCAATGTGTAAAATATGTCAGTTTTGATCTGTACTGCAATTGCTGCTCTGGTAAGACTGGCATAACGATTAATTTTTAAAGGATGTTCAGTCCCGTTGTTGGCAAAAAAGACGATTCAACATAAGAACTATTCAGTGAAAGGATGGGTTGTATTGAATTTATTGAGCCGGTAGTGGTTGCTGCACAAGTTGCCAGTGCGTTCTACGATACCGGGTTGTTGATGGTAGTGAAAGAACGTTACAATGTGACTTCCAGCAACTCCTCGCTTACCAACTCCACGGACCATGGAGACAACGCGCAGCAGACGGCAGTGTCAGATTTCCTCATGATCTACGGTATGATCTCAGGGTTTGTCCCATTCCTGCCGGCATTCTTCCTGGCGAGGCTCGGGGACAAAAGGAACAGAAAGATCCCGATATGTGTGCCTCTTGTGGGCTACATGCTCTCCAGATTGATGCTGCTCCTTGTTATTCTTCTGCAGTGGCCTGTCAAAGTGATGTTTGGGGCAGCTGTTGTGTATGGTTTGTTTGGGGGATTTTCTTCTTACTGGGCTGGGGTCATGGCTTTGGCATCAGCTCGCTCGGATGAAACTCGGAGGTCCATCCGACTGATAAGCATTGAGTTGGTCTATGGAATAGCTGGCTTTATTGGTAGCATCTCATCTGGTCACATCTTCAATATGTTTCATGTTTCACATCACCAAGGTGTTATGCTGGTGGGGATCACTGTTTTTTTGTACATATTTTGTTGGTCCTACAGCATTTCCATTTTGAAGGTACCCGGTACTGAGAGCACACCAGCAATACTCCCCCATGGTCAAACAGCAGACAACTGTGGTACAGGTGGATCCGACAATGCACCCACAGTAACAGATGGGTCATCGACTTCTGGCACGTTTGACTTGATCAGCGTTGTGCTTTTGTTCGCTGGTGCTATATTGTATGATGTGTCAGTGTCAGGAGCCATGGACATCTTACCATCCTTTGTCATAAAGGAACCCCTGAGCTGGGGAGCTGAACAGATTGGCTATGGGAATGCAGCCGGCTTTGTGATTTTCATCACCAGTTTCCTGGGAGTGTATGTATTCTCCAAGTGTTTAAGGGACACCACCATGATCATCGTTGGGATGGTGTCATTCGGGACTGGGATACTGGTGATGGCGTTTGTGCGAAAGACCTACATGTTTTACATTGGTAAGAAACAGTTTTTTGTTTGATTATTTTTAAGTATTCAAATGTTTCAGGACAGACACAATTCACAAAACTTAACTGTTACTTAATCTAAATACTTTCTTAATAGTGCTTGTAAACATCCTTCAAGGTTTCCAGGGTTCTGAAACTCCAAGTACAAGAATGCTTAAAGTGTTGTTAATATAACCCAGTAGTAGTTCTACCATAATAAAATAGGAGGCTGTGTGGTCCAGTGGTAAAGAAAAGGGCTTGTAACCAGGAGGTCCACGGTTCAAATCCCACCTCAACCACTGACTCATTGTGTGACCTTGAGCAAATCACTTGTGCTCCGTCTTCCGGGTGAGACGTAATTGTAAGTGACTCTGCAGCTGATGCATAGTTCACACACCCTAGTCTCTGTAAGTTGCCTTGGATAAAGGTGTCTGCTAAATAAACAAATAATAATAAGGCTTCTTATGAGAGATTACTCTTTTATAGCTCTCAACGTGTGTCCCACTTCACAATAAATGCACTGGTATTGAGAATAACCTTTTATTAAAAAAATAATAATCCGAAGTGATCAGCTTAAAAGTACCTTTGATGCAACAATTACTGCACTATAGTTTTGGAAATAATACTTTTATGTACTGTAGTGTCCATTTTTTTATTTTTTATACGGGATATCCCCATCCAAGGGTTTCAGCAACTCATTTTACACATCAGGGATGCTTTCTTTATGTTCACAAAAACTCACATTTCTAGTTCCTTTTATTTGACTATATTTAGGTTTTTTTTTAGATCTCAATAAAATGTCAAATTTACCCCCTGCTACGAGTTTGCTGATAAGTCATAAACCTCTACCCATACACTGTATATTGAATTCTGTTCTACCAATGAATTATGTGTTGATAGCTATACCTAATCAAAATAGCCAATCATATTATCAAGTCTCTTTCAAAACAACGTACGCAGAGATAGAGGCAAGTCTAAAGAACTGGGCAGAAATGCTGCAGTGTTCTCCACCCCTGTTGTGACACAGTGTTGGCATGTTATTAGTCTTGACTCAATAGTCCTGTATAGGGCGGTAACCCTGCCCACCCTACAGTCATTATTAGAAAGTACAGTTGAGCTGTATTTCTTGTGAATACTATCCTTTACAAAGGGTACTGTTTAATCATTAACAAAAGTAACTGTATTACATCTAGCCTGGTGCAAATCTATAAACAAAGCGCCCATTTTTCTCTAAGAAATGTGCCATGCTAACACTTATCATAATGAAATCTAAACCTGTTATATGTGGAGACTTTCCTTTAATTTAATCTATGTAAGGGACTAATATATACAGCACACGTTATTAAAACAGAACTGTCCCAAAATCATGTTACATTTTTGCACTAATATAATTTGCCTTAGTTTTTTTTTTTAAACTACAGACAGTCTGACAATCTAGTTTGCATATACTCCATGGGTGTAGTTAGAATGGCCTTATTTAATACGAAAATAAACATGCTGAGCTACATTCTTCCTCCTCTACTCTCTACTTTACCAGAAAGTAGACCTTGTTGACAACCCAGTTTATTTACATTCCTCAGGTAGTTTTACTAAGTTTGGAAAGGTTATTACTTTAAATGTCAATGTTAAAAATATCTATAACAAAGGCTAAAACATAGCATGAATATGGCATGTATAACCTCTCAATGTATTAGTACCAATGGAGCATGGCTATATGGCTCACAGAATGACATAGTGGCTTCAAAAAGTGGGCTGAGGGAGCTTAAGTGCATTTGAGGATTGTGAACAAAGTGGGATGTTAACAAAGTCTACTTTATAATAAAGTGCACAGAATGTAGTTTGTCCTTTCTCATGAATAAACAATTCTATTCCAAGAAACAGTGCTGGGCGGAATTCTAGCATTGTCTTACATTATCCTGTGATTCCTTTTTTTTTAATTTATTTCTACAAAATCTTCATGCATTTATAAAGTAACATAAAGCACCTGCAGTGTCGGGTTTGGATTTGGCGTCATGTCAAGATCTGTGCCAGGCAGTGATCAGAGCTAAAGGAAATTACATTATGACTCACTGAAGCAATGAGTTTAGTTTAAACAGTGAATGAGGTGCTGCCATCTCAGTAGACTAGTCCAGAATATTTTTCATTGTACATCAAAAGTTCTGTTATGCTCCCTTCTCTTGGAGTGTTTTCTTGCCTGGTCACATTTGGTGGGGTAAAACTCAAAGTACAATTTATCAGTAATTAACAATCCTGGCCATTGGATAGTACAGGGTCAATGTCACACTGAGTGCTGTGTACACTGACTGCAGCGACTCTAGGCAACCTGTATGCAAACATAAAGGAGGACCGCCTTCAGACGTGATGTTATCAAACATTGTCTTTAGCGGATCAACACCTGTAAACAACAGAACAGTGCTCCAGACAATTCTCGCTTTCCCTGCTGTGAATGGACTGTTTTTTAGTTCATGTTCAAAATATGAAGACTTGTGCACTGATCATGTCAGTCTGTCACACTCTACAAAGTGAACACTGTAACTGCATTTAATCTTTTCCTAACTTTTGTAGTCAACTGTAATTTATTTTTTACAACTTTTGAAAATATTTACACAATTATAAGAAAGCTCTGTATGTGTCTGTATTTGTTTTTTTTCCAATGGTGCCTGAGCTTTGCTTCACCCTGTATAGTTATTATCTTTTCGGTTTGTAACCGCTTTCTCTCTCTATCTCGCCACATGAATAAAATATAAATAAAGAGTAGAAGTGGTATTTTATCATCTAATCTAGACAGATTTAAAACAGTACAAAATGAACTATTACGAGAAGACATTCAAACCAGGAAAAACACAGAGAGGAGCTGAGGTATATGTTAATATAATATCTTTGAGGTTTAACATTTTCAATGTGTTTGAATCAAAACATTGGAGGTATTTATAGGTTATTGACGGCATGGCAACTACTTGTTATTGTTCATATTCAAATCCACGATTTATTCTTACATGATGTAATGGTGTTCTATATATTGTGACATCATTTCTACTTCTATCTTTAAATCTGTATTAATGTTAATTAACATTATTTTATATAAACTTATATTTATATTATCATGCAATGCTGGCTCTGAGGATCAGCCTTGATTTGGCCTCTCCAGCACATCAGCATGCACAACTTTTGAATGAATTTTGTTTATTTATTTATATAAATGTTATGTAATTATTGGAGTTAATTAGTTCATTCTTTTCTGTTGAGTCCCGCTGGCATAATCGTGTTCAGTGTATTTATCCATTTTCTTTCTTTTATTCTTCTATATGTCGCATTGTCTAATTTTAGCTGTTCTAAATGCTACAAACTTTACATCATTTATGTCATGTCCTTGACTGGTGAGGTGCTTTACTATTGTTACTATTGTGTGTGTGTGTGTTTATTTATATTGTCTTAACACAGGAAAGAGATACTGAAAAATACAGTAATCACAAAGCATCAATGAAGTTTTCTAATGTTGACCTGCCTCCTGTTTTCCCCCACCCAGCTCGAGCTTTGAATCTGTTTGCCTTGATTCCAATGCCTACCATCCGATCACTGCTGTCCAAACAAGTCCAAGGCTCATCATATGGTAAATAAAAAATTGTTTTCCACTTTCACTCTTGGTATTAGGGGAAACCCAAGCCACCTGCATTGTGTTTAGTGTTTTTAACCAGTTTTGAAAATATTTACTCAAATAACAAATACAATTAGAATTTTCACCAAATTTGATTCCGTACCAGCTATCACCAGTTATTTTTGCTTTTAGTTTAATATATAAAAGAGGCTGTTTACCCTAAACAAACCCAGGCAGGGTTAAAGTACTTTTTATTAGAATAGTATTATTCTATTTTGCTATATTGGGCATCATGTCGTACCGGAGGTGTCTCACCAAACTGGTAACTTGCTTTCTGATCTGTGCAGGCCGCCCCACAGTATTTATAACCTCCCTTCCTAACATCACTGACAGGATCCCAACCCAATCACAGCCTGCCATCCCCATACCTGTCCCCAAGTGCTCAGTGACAATAACAGAAATCAATAACAGAAAACAGACAGGACTAATTTAGCAATGGAACCCTCTCAACTCTTAACATGACAGTGCACTCCCAGACTGGCTGATCTAGTCCTACACCAACTGAACATGACAATCTAGTGCCCCATTGAGAACTAGCTATAGCCATTACATGACTAAACACAATATATCCTTTTCTGAGAATTGCCTTGTTTCAAAGCAAAACCTCCAGATTGATGCGTAAATAAACATTTTCTTAATGTTTTATTATGGATTACAGGAAAACTGGGAAATTCTCTTGACACATTATTACTGGCTATTCACTTGTGTTCATGTTTTATTTAGTTACCATTGGACTGCTGATTCATTTTAGAAGGGGGAGAGCCATGTATTAAATGTGAATCCTGTTTCAAGTAGATTCTTGCTTCCTTTAATTTCAATGTTGAGTGTGCTCATTCGACTGTAGCTCAGGGTTGCTTTGTATGATTGAGAACTGACATCATTTTCTCTGTTGAAAGAGACACCAAATCTCCCCTTTTTTCCAAAGTCCATCTTTCAATACATTTTCAAAGGTTTTGCTCCAGTCTTTAAGCTCCTATTTTTTGAAAGATGTAAAACACCTGTTTATTTTACAAAACTGGAACCAAACAACTGTTATACTGTACATTTCAAGTCCTCTTCAGCACTTTTAATTTATATTATTTTTCATTTTGTAATGTTTCTAATTTAACTGTTTGTCCTTTATTGCTAAAATTAATGGTGTCTAATTAGATTTTCATGAAAATGTATAAAAGAATAGGCTGCTGACATAAAGAGAATCACAACATCTTTCATTTAACCTGTGTTTTTCTTTTCCCAAAGGCAAAATGTTCGTTTTGCTCCAGATGTCATTCACCATCGCCAGTGTGGCCACCTCACCCATTTTCACCAAGATTTACCAAGCTACCCTTGTCTGGTTCACTGGATTCTGCTTCATTGTGTCTTACATTCTCAGCGTTTTAGCCATCATCCCTATTTGGTAAGCTCCAAAGTGAAATGCCTCCCTGAGATCTGTAAAGTATCTAGAAAAGGAAAGGATGAAATTCTAGGGAACAGCTGAGGTATCACTGAGGAATTTCACCCTAACAATGTGAGATGTATTGGTACTGAATATATAGAAGTGTTGCTGTGTTTGTGACTCTGGCCATATGTTAATTAAGCAACAAGGAATGTATGCCACATCTGAGGATAGTTAATACTTCTATGTCTGGTTTTGCAGACCATAATCTTAGACTACATTACCTTTAGGAAACAGTAGTTCTAGATTAGAATTGTAGTAATTGGAGTTTGTGATACCAGGTGAAAAAATATAATATGAGAGTAAAGTGACTCAAATTCTTAGGAAACAAATAATGATATATTATTTATAATAATTATATTATTCCTGCCCTGACTATTGTTCATGTCATCCTTTTTTTCAGCATTGTGGGATACAGGACAGGGAGACATGGCTACACACGTCTTCCAAGTAACTGACCAGGCAGTTTCCCTTCCTGTAATGAGTTGCATCACAATGAAGGACATACATTTCTGGTGCATTACATGCTATGCCTGGCATTTACCCCCTAACTAACCTTAACACTATTGTTTGTGGAGTTTGGCAGCCAACAGCTGTATAATGTATAGCACTTTTTTTTTTATGCATAAAATGCTATATTGACTTATACAGTATATTACTGTAAACCTACATTTTGTATTTTACCAAAATATATGCTTCCACTCTAAGAGTGGCAGAGCTGTACTTCAGGTTTAGTTACAATTAAGTGTTAAAGACAGAGCACAGCTACCTTCGTGGGTGTGTTTTGTAAATGACATATTACAATTAAACAGCACCCGAGCTTGATATCTGAAAACGTGTCTAATTATCAGACTCATAGTAAAACCTGGAGTGGCTCAATGGCTTATTTCCATCACTACACAAAGATATTTAGTTGTTATCTTAGCTGAGGGTGTCTCTTGTAGCAGACTTGTAACAAGTTTGCCCCCACCCCAATGGAAGTTACCAGTAGAATCCATTTCCATTTGGAAAAAAGGATCCAGAAATACTAAAGTGGTAATCCTAAACTCCTAAAGTGACAAATTTGGGTAACTGCACAAAGGCAATTTAATAATGATTAAAAAAATGTATAGAATTTGTTATGTGATTGACAAGTGTGCACAGAATAAAATGGACATGTACTGTGTTTATCAACAAAACACAATTTCTTCAGCATATATGAAAATCAGGTAGCAGATTAAATATACATTTGTTTGCTGCCTTAGCTAAGGCAGGACAAATGTGGTATTAAAATAACAAATTCACCATGTGGCTCAACTGCTTGGCAGTAAAACAAAAACAAAAATGTATATTTGAAGGAGTTATGTAATTTATCTTGGTATAAAAATAAATCCATTCAAGCTTTGTAGAACACAAGTGATATTTAATTAACGCAAGATAGCTTGTATCAGATAGAAATGATTGTTTTTTAAAATTAAGATTGTACATTTTAATGAATGTATGAAATCTAGGTTTGCTTAATATGTAATTATTATTATTTGTTTATTTACCAGACGCCTTTATCCAAGGCGACTTACAGAGACGAGGGTGTGTGAACTATGCATCAGCTGCAGTCACTTACAATTACGTCTCACTCGAAAGACAGAGCACAAGGAGGTTAAGTGACTTGCTCAGGGTCACGCAATGAGTCAGTGGTTGAGGTGGGATTTGAACCGGGGACCTCCTGGTTACAAGCCCTTTTCTTTAACCTCTGGACCAGACAGCCTCCTTTACAAAGTCAATTATTTTTATTTTCTTTCCCATATTATTTAGAATGTCCAATTATTTATAGGCTCAGCTCACCGCTACCACCCCTGCACTGACTCGGGAGGCGTAAAGATGAACACACACTGTCCTCCGAAGCGTGTGCTGTCAGCTACCTGCTTCTTTACACACTGCGGACTCACCATGCAGCCACCTCAGAGCTACAGCGTCGGAGGACAATGCAGCTCTCGGCAGCTTACAGGCAACCGCGCAGGTGCCCGGCCTGACCATAGGGGTCGCTGGTGCGTGGTGAGCCGAGGACACCCTGGCTGACTTAACCCCCCCCCCCCGGCAGCACTCTGTCAATTGTGCTCCGCCCCCTGGGAGCTCCTGTCCACGGTCGGCAATGGAATAGCCTGGACTTGAACCGGCGACGTCCAGGCTATAGGGCACATCCTGCACTCCACGCGGAACACCTTTACCGAATGTGCCACTCGGGAGCCCCCTGTTATAATGTTTTAATGTTCATCTGCATTGTGTTCTGCTAAAAGGATGGCAGCAATCTAATTCCCTTGTGCTATTCACCTCTGGAGGTCTGTGGTCTGTGTTGGCATCTGACTCAGGTTGGTGGTTCGGTTACAACGCTCATATTGTGTGTCTCTCGAGACCCGTGTTATAGCAAGGGAGCACTGTATCCACAAAACATATATTTTTATTTGTTTCTTAATGTTTTTAATGTACTTAAATATTATTATTATTTTGAATGGGGACTTTCCTAGTACTGGTTGAAAAACAACAAAAACATTAGTCATTGTGATTTCCCCTTATTGTGACACCACATACCAGCCCAGGAGGATTTATTATTACTAATATTATTATAATTTATTATTTTTTAAATACAGTAGCTTTTGAAAAGAGCTGCGTGAACTGATGATCCAGATTTAGATGTCCACAGCAAGTAGGTGATGACACCCAGGGTCGGTGGTGTTGATGGGGCTAATTTGCTCTTCAAATTCAAACATTTGAAGCAAGAGCTTTTTCAATTTGTGCTGATTGACGCTCTCCAATTGTTATAATAATCTGTGTGTGCAGCTCTATTCCGGGGGAAAATGTTGACTATATTTTTCCATCGTTTAGCCTTGTGTGTATTCTGCTTAATTAGAAACCAGGTGTTGTTGGCTTACCCGTTTGTTTACATCACCCCAAGCTTTCTGGACACACTGTTACTCCACTGAACTAAACCTCCCTACCGCTCCTACCAGCAGCAGGGGGTTATGAATGCCAGATGGAAGCTCTGTTTTACCTTGGATAAGCAAAACAAAAAATATTTTACCGTTGACGTCCTAAGAGGCAAATGACTTTGCAATTTGGGAGTTCTTACTATTTCCTGTGTTTCCATTTTTGGTGTTTTTGAATACAGATTTTACAAGAAGCCCATATCAGAATATGTACCGCACCTCTAAAAGCAGTTCATGTAATGGGACTTCAAGTAACCCAAGCTCACATTACAAACTGAACAAATATCACTCGCATACAATGGTACTTCACAAGAACGGCTGACGAGTCTTAAAACACATTCATTTTTATTGGTCCAATATTTAAAACCAGTTGAGGTAAAGATATTGCATTAAAAGTATTAAAACAACATCATCAATAACTCAAACATCAAGTGTACATAGTATGAACTCCATAGTAAACAATAAACAAGTAAAAAGACTGACATCATAAAAGGTGAAAAACAGAACACTTGTCTAATATGACAAATGGTCTTCAGTTTTGGCTTTCACTGTTACTATGTTAGTTTTTTTTTGTGTGTGTGTGTTATTCTTTTAATTATTTTCAAGATAAGGTTGAGGCTAACCCTTGTGTATGTTTAACCTGGTACAACTAGCTAAAACAAATCCATACCGATTTTGCTTAAACTAAAAGGATGACATTTTGATCTTAACCAGACAACTCTGCAAAGAAAATCTGCTATTGGGTAATTAAGCATATTTGTGTAGTGCATTATATGGTGGGAAGAAAAGGTAAGAAAATTGCATTGATTACTTGGAGAACCGATATCATACTTGTTGGATGGACTATAGATCATACTGGATCACCACTGAAGTCACTGGAAATCACACCGATAGACTACTTTCTCTGGAAAATCTGCTGTGTACACTTTAAAACTTACAGCGACTGTCCAAAGACAACCTGAACATGTGCTAAACTTGCTCAAGACATCCTGCAAAATACAAACTATTGGCATAAGTGGATATGCTGGCCATAGACCAGTGCTCAATCCAAGCATCTCCTGCATTAAATGTAGTAGTGTTATTTTTTCCAGTAGGCTCATAAAATACTGTGCCAAGTTACTGTCTCTTTCAGGACAGGAATGCACAACTACTCATGTAGCTAATAATTAGGAACATTTTGTAACCACTTTCTATACATCTGTTTCTAACAATCTCTTATTTCAATAGGCAAGGATGTGGTAAAAGATCCAGAATATATAGGCACAAATAACTAAGTAAAACCATATATCCAAGGCAGGTCTCGCTGGGAGAAAAATGGAACTGGTTCTTGAAACCAGCCACCCACAATCCATTTAGGCCACAGAAATGGTTTTGATTCAATGTGCCTGACCAAAAGCATTTTAGGTTTCAAATGAACAGTATCCAAACAGTACAAGAAGTTTATCTGGATCCAAAATAAATGCTTTGGAAGTTTTGAAACCCAACTAGACTTTTTGTGGACTTTTTTTTTTTTTTTTGTAAACCAAAGTCAACCCCCTCCCCATGTGACAGAGAAAGCTGGCACAATCCAACTCTTCCATGTGCTCTCTGTTTGCAGCTTGCAGACAGCAGGCTATTTACTGTTATACAAATATATCCAGGCTGTCATTTGTAAGCCATTGCTCCAGTAATTTCAGAAGGGTAAACCTGAAGGATCTATATTGTATTGCAGTCACTATTGTAACTTCACTTCTAACTATTTACAAGTACACGAATAGATTTCCTTAGGTAGTATACAAATTAAAACAATGCCCCAAGGGTTTGATCTTCCCCTTACCCCGAATTGAAGATATACTTGGGAGAGAGGTCCTGTCAAATGAAACAAATGTAGAAACTTTTGTGACAATTTACAAAAAAAATTAGAGAAGTTCCCAAAGTTAAAGTAGTAATTATCAAGGCTTTAAAACACAATTTCTTGAATGGTATTACAAGATTGGATATTACTATACCCTTTTTTTGTGCAGAACTGATCAGTTCTTTTTTGTCTGAAATCAGGGATATGCACATTTTACAATATATATATAACAAGTGTTCGGTGGCTACCTCTAATCAAGTGTACAGACAAGAGTGCTCTGAAGGCTGAACTGGAGAAGTTTGCTGCAGAAGACATCATCGAAATGCTGCCAAACATCAACAGGGCACCTGCTACAGCATATACATGTATAACAGATGCCATGGAGGTAGTTCAGTTTCAAAAGCCAGTGTATGCTGATGCATTCTATACTATACAAACGAAGACCCCTGCACATAATCAAATGATGTACAAAGGTGGATATCGTCTTCAATAGGTAGAATTTAGACAACTCCACTAAGACTCATGAACATATCTGGCGTCAAAATGGAGGCAACAGCCTTGAGGTGGACGTTCATAGTCTACATATGCCCATACCAAAAGAGTATGTAGGAAATTATTAATGTAACTACATACACAACTGGACATGCACAAAAGGGCATGTCTTTTGTACTGTGAAGGGTATGAACGGGTTAATGTCTTTGTGCATGTGGTATTAGTTTGCACTTTGTGAAAGCAGACATTATTGAAATCCACTGTAGATGTACTAAAATTCTAAGTAGTGTTTGGTCGCAGTAGAACTGGAACATTCTGTTATTGGTACACTTCTTTTTGACAGCGTAAGTTTAGCAAGAACTCATTTGTGCAACAGAAAGAATGGTTCCGAGGTGAAAATAGGTTATCGGTGCTTAGCAAACGCTTAATAACGACAATGACATTCCGCTAATCAGTTTAGGACACGTATTAGGGTGTTATCTTAAAGTTAGTTGTTGAATTAGTACATAGGGTAGAGGTATCTAGACATCGCCACTTTACTTGGGGAATTCCGATCCAGAGGAGGAATATATCCTATAATTGCTTCTTGTTATTTTACTATACTATGAGTATTGTTTAACAAACCGCTCGATTTGATATATTTTGAATAATACTTGTCATTGTCTTTATTATTGTTTAATACATATATACGTAGGGTAAAGACATAACTGTTAATACCACAATCCACCCAAAAAGTGGGGCAAATTTATATCCATGTAATTCCAACAAGGCCAGATTTAAGGATTTTCTTGCTGTGTATGTGTCCGAGAGGGAAGAAAGACATGCTCCCAGGTCAACAGCTGGTTATAGGAGGTGTGTTTCAGGATAGCACAGTGCCAGTGAAAATCACATGAGGACATCAGGAGGAGCTAGTGGATCTAGCACAATAGGACACACATGCTCCAGAGCAGAGCAGTTCTGTTTTCTCACAGGTGCAGGAAAGCGAAGAAGAGTCATCCCAATCCATATCCTGCATGGCAGCATTTGTGAAATAGTCCATGCCCTCCCAGGTTTACATGCCTTATCGGGCTGGAATAGAAGTGCCATGGTAGGGACAGGCAAACTGAAGCTACTAAGACAACTTCAGAAATTCCCAGTGAATCACAAGGAGGTTTGGGGCGAGACCTTAATCTCTGTGCATACCACACAAACTAAGAGAGAACAGGTAGATACATGGAGGTATGAGCTCTACTGCAAGAAGCAGCTACTTAATGTGACTCTTCTGCAAAAAGGAATCCCTGGTGCTTTTATGGAGCAACAATAATGAGCCTCCTATATACAGCACATTAATTATTATCATCATCATTACTATTCTTAATAGTGCAATAATTAACACATTATATAACAGACATTTCCCTGGAAGTCATCATCAATATTCTGCTGGAGATAATTACAGGCTGGTTGTAATGGTATAATAGAAGAGAGTAATTCCATAGTCAGGGTACATTCAGAAAACAAATCTCGATAGTTGCTGAAAATGCTAAGGAAGCTTATGGCTGATGCTGCCGATAGACTTAAAGTGGGTACAAGAATTTCTGTTTGAGCACAGATATAAATACTTCTCCAAATATTTACTCTACCTATGAAAACATGACATGTAATATAAAAAGGAGAGCTAAAAAGCTTTCCATAGATGTATAACTTGTATGGGTTTGCAAAAATACTAAAAACTAGACATATTTTTGTCCAAAGGGGACATTTTTGACACGCTTCCAAAACCAAGTGGTAAGATCAAATCTATTTTGTAAAAACTGACACAATCTGAGGAATATTATGAACCTTCTTAAACACTTCTAGCTCAAGTGGAACACATTTTCAGACATTTAAACTCAAAACGAAAAAGGTCCAAAAAGAGCTCAAAACATGACCGTGACCTTTGATAATGTCACAATGCTCATATTACCACACACTGCGACACATTAAATAAAAACACAAATCTTGTTCAATGCACTGATACCAATTTTTAGTTAATCCAATGTGTACAACTCTAATTATTGTCATTTGGCTTACCACTACACCTAACTTTTCAAAAATATTAATTTCAGGTAAGTTACATGAAAAACAGCCTAAATAGGCCCATATATTTTTATTGTAAACACACTAGATGTATTAGGACCTAGTCTGTCCCAAAAACACAGAACAAATAATCTCTACTGGGGATTGAACTTTCAAAATGTTAAGCTCTTTTTTTTTTTTTTTTTAATACAGATGACAGACAAAGTACATAGAGATCTTTAGCACAATGATAATGTTGCTAATGCTACCTAAAATGTAAGAGAATCTAGTTTCTCAGCCTTGGTTAACACACATTTTATACAGACGACAACCCAATCCACACGCATATACAGCAAGCTCAGTTGGGGATTTTAAGGAAAATAAAAGAAAAAAAAAGGATCAAACTAGATTTGATACCAGTTGATAATCATGTTTCCCTTTCTTTTTCTCCTTTTTAGTGCTCAATATTTTTTTAATGGCAATAGCAGAGCTACCACAAAAGTGAATAAGTATATACAGCACAAAGTATAAGTCAACAATGCCATAAATATGAGTTTATTCAAACGAATGATATAACCAGGCCAAAAACCTAAGGAAAACAGTCAAAAACAAAAGAGCTTCCATATGATATATATAAAAGGAAAAGAGTTAAACATAAGAGCTTCCATATTACATATATATAAATCATCAAGAAAAAATATACCGAGAACAGAAGAGTGCAAAGCATTAGTGCTGAATTAGTAACCAAGTAACAGCACTCATTAATAAAATGTAGAAAGGAACCACAGTTTCCAGTCTGGATATATTTAGTAATACAGGCTGCTCACAGCTGCCTCTCTCCAGTGGGAAACTCAGAGTGATGCAAAGCTTTCTGTATAATCTCAACTGTTACAGAAAGTAGGAGCTCATAAAAATCAGATAAATGTTGGTGAAACACACATCTACAGTAAGTATGTGTGCATTAACTGAAGAGTAGTAATACATAAAATACATATATTATACTATATTTAAAAAAAACAGGGTATAAGGTCACAGGTACATTTGTTTTTCTATGTTCTTTTCTTGGATTTTATACAGAAAATAAGTAAAAACACATGAATTGGCTCAGTACAAAGATGCAAGCTGCTATGTGCCATTTGCTCTTTTTTTTTTTTTTAAACTAATCATGGACGAACAGCAAAATAACGAGGAGCCGATTTAAAAATGCAAGGTAAATCTAAAGCTCTACAAAATGTAACTTATTAAAATCACATTCATTTAAAACACAATATATACAAAAATGAATTCAGGTCTTGGAGGTGTAGCTAGCTGAGAAATATAGAAGTCCTCATCAAAATGTAAGAAGCCTCGATTCACAGACACTATTGTACAAGTAACAGGAGCAGAAAACATAGGCACACCTTAGAGTCTGAACTCAACCTTGCTTAAGTTGCTGGTACTAGTTTCGTGATCTGATGGTTTTAAGACTGCGTCTAGACGAATGAAAACTGGTCTGCAAAACTTGACACCACATCGAAAGAAAGAATGCGGTTAACTGGGAGTTTACATGACATGAACATTTTAATATACAAGAGAGCAGCACGGCTCAAGTCCAGACAATTGATAAAGTGGTAATGAAAGCCACAGTACACATTTTTATTACACACACAGTTTTCCCCTAACAGCAATGCACCAAAGCTTACAGCTTCAGGCATCTATCAGAGGTAACAACACTTCACCTGTCTGGATTAAATCTATTAACCAAGGTAACAACACTTCACCTGTCTGGATTAAATCTATTAACCAAGGTAACAACACTTCACCTGTCTGGATTAAATCTATTAACCAAGGTAACAACACTTCACCTGTCTGGATTAAATCTATTAACCAAGGTAACAACACTTCACCTGTCTGGATTAAAATTGTAATAAGCAAGGGTTTAAAAACATTTTCTTACCATTAATTTCACAGAACAACATTCCCACAATTCTCTTGTTGTATTGCAGGCATTCTTTTCACTCAGGTGAAGTCATTCTCTCCTGCTATAAGACACACGTTCCCTGCCTACTACCATGAAACTTCCAACAAGAGAACAGTAAAAAAAAAAAAATTAAAACAAAATACTCAGCACTTGTTAGAATGTTATGCTAAAACAAGGTGTAAGACAATGTTTAATGCCTTTTAAAACGTTATTACACCAGAACATGTAGTGTTACTTACATATTCAGTTGACGGGGAGGGGTGTGGGTCAACAATTCAGAAGCAAAAGGGCCATTATCTGGACACCACAAATCTCCCTGTTCCTGCATTACAAAATAAACAGTTTAAGTACTATAGACTATACAGTACCCTCAAACAGATACTAGGACACTCAAGTATTATGGCACATAAGGGTTTCGGCTCCACTGTAAAAGGAGAATGCAATGGTACTATAAAGGAAATGGAAGGCACCCATAAAGTGCTGTATTAGAACAAGGGAGTGGCGGCTCCCAAGTAGCGCATCCAGTAAAGGCGCTCCGCATGGAGTGCAGGATGCGCCCTATAGCCTGGAGATCGCAGGTCAGAATCCAGGCTATGTCATTGCCGACCGTGACCGGGGGTTCCTAGGGGGCGGCGCACAATTGACCGAGCACCGCCCGGGTAGGGAGGTATTAGGTCGGCAGGGCAATCCACGGTTCACCACGCATCAGCGACCCCTGTGATCTGTGTTGCGCTCCTGCTTCACTGTGGATCTGCAGTGTGAAAAATGACGGATTGGCAGGAACACGTTTCGGAGGACGCGTGTTTCAGCCTCCGTTTCCCCGAGTCGCCGGGGGATTGCAGTGATGAATTGGAATAAAAATAATTGGGCATTCCAAATTGGGGAGAAAACCGGGGTAAAAACCATTGGTGACGACTATTAACAATTTCTTTTTGGAAATAAATGTCTCCTGCATTCCTCAACAAATAAATATGAGGCCACACAGCCAGCCCTTAAGAACAAAAACAAATAAACATATGGTGTCTGGTACTATAACTTAGGCAAAGTAGTAGGGGCCACTACAGCTAATCCTAACATGTATAACTTTAAGAGTAATTTGGCATGCCTACAATTTAATATCTCAAAAGGCACTTATTTAATGACAAAAGTATAAGGGTATTTTACTCTTTACATTTCATTGCACTCCTTCCCCTTTGTCCTGTGACATAGCAATCATAGTGTAGGCGTTGCAGTATTAAACCTTCACTTTTAAAAGTTTATTTATATTTCAGTATTTAACAGTTGTACAAATATGTAAAAAAAAATCTTCCTACTGATTAACAAACATGCATAGCCTCAATCTGATTGCTATTTGCTGTCATGAGACTGTTGTATTGTCTTATCAGGTTTCTGAAAGAGAGGGGTGGCTTATCTCTGGCAGATTATGTAATATATCTCAAAACAGATATCTACACATCACCGCCACAACTTGTGGCAGACTTGATCCAAAGCATGTGGAACAATATCTGTTCTTTTGCAAAACATTTGCATTCAATGTTAACCGATGTAATCTTAAGCAGTTGGTACACAAAATTGTATTTTAATGTGAGGAAGATTATACAATGCAGACACTCTGTTTAAAAAAAAAAGAAAAAAAACTGTGTTGGATCCAAAGCCACATTCCTTTCATGTCAATCAATAATACTTACATACATGTCAGGGATTGCATGTGCATATCAAACTAATCAAACACTTGAGGGATACTGCATTATAACACTGAATCCTACCTGTGTGATAATAAATACACCCTAACCTTATTTAACAGTGTGCATATTAATTGAAAATAAATTGACTTGAAAGACAGAAAAAGCTGAATTCTCAGAAAA
Organism: Acipenser ruthenus; assembly: GCF_902713425.1. NCBI lineage: Eukaryota > Metazoa > Chordata > Actinopteri > Acipenseriformes > Acipenseridae > Acipenser > Acipenser ruthenus. The sequence continues at coordinate 29,955,107 of NC_081190.1, read as the reverse complement.
GTACATGCACGACGATGTGTTTCTACCTGGCCTTAAGGAAACCATTCAAATGCTGGCGTAAGTATTTATTTATGAACTCCAGTGGAGTGCAGCTCAAAAAGAGGACTTGTAAATAATAATAAAAAAAAAACACAATAGTTTGCTTTTAGCTTCATAAAACCTTTAAATGTCATACTTTCCTGTTTAGCTATTTATTTACTTCATCCAAAACTTCAACCACTCTAATCATAAACACAGAGGTTAGACTATAACAAACTGTTTAGTTTTTCCTCACAAGTGATTTAGAACTCCTGCACACTAATACATATGCTATAAAACTGTTCCATGTAGACAGGTTACAAAGTGCTTGGAGTGGTAAAAAAGTAATTCTTCATTTCTGTAGTGCAACAGACATCTCCATAAGTCAGTTTAGCAATACGTCTTTAAAAACAGATTACAAGTTTAAAATAACTGCTTCTCAAGATTACAAAAAGACACAAGGGACAAATGCAGTTCACTTTGCAGCGCTGGAATACAATATCCTGTTCTACTATAGGTTATAAGTTTAAAAAAATAAGTGTGTATTGAAATCATTCGGTTTAGCTTTTTTGTTAAACAATCACATGTTTCCAGTTATATATTACAAAATGGCATGTTACAAAAAAAACATAAATGCTAGCTTCGACATTTGTATTGTATCTATGTGGTCAACAGAAGTCTTATTAAAAGTCTGTTTAACTCAAATCCACACTCATTGAAGACCATGTTATTGTTTAGGTTTATCTGCATGACATTAACAATGGGGGATTATATGATGGAAACATGCTGAATAAAGTTGAAATTGTATTGTCCATAAAAAGTCAGTTGTTCCGTTTCTGATAAAAAAAAAAAAAAAGGCAGTTTGTTTGCCAAGATCAATGCTTCCCCTCAAACGTCTTTAGTTGTGCAATATTTAACTTAGTCTAAAATGTCTTAAGATTTGAAAACATCAGAGTTTAAATATAAAAGCTTCCTGCATGGTATTTTATTTTTATAATTAATTTTTAATGTACTAGTTTGTCAATGAGGTTCCCTTACTGTATTCAGGGACATTTAGTTATACTTGTACATTTAAACTCTACAAACAGCAGAAAGAGACATGTTTTCAAAGATGAGACAAAAAAAAAAAAAAAAAAAAAGGTTTGTGTGCCTTTAAAGTTTTCTATCATTTTCACTACTACCCTGATTATTGGGGAATTGGGGGGAGACTGCCTTTCTCTATGCATTGCAGCCTAACAGATTTCACAAAAAAAAAAAAATCGGAAACTTTAAAAATACACATTTAAAACAAAATGAAAATCCATCATTTTCAAATAAGGATGAAAAAAAAAATAATCAAAAAACGTTACTTTTATAAAATTAGAAAGTAGTCTTTTAAGCTGATAAACTGACCAGAAATATGTCTTTTTATAAAGTATTTACACCCTAAAATAACCATAACTGCTCCAAACACAGTATATTAAGCATACAGAAGCTATGTCCCAGCTCATATACTCTCTCTAGTCTGTTAGTAGTCAGTTATTACTGTGGCTGCAAGACAGTCCCCTTGTTATTTTCTTTTGAAGTCAGACATTTCCAAATCAGGAGTTCTATTTCAATGCATTTTTTTTTTTTATTACAGGTATAACCAATCTCTATTTTACATCCTGAGCAGTGGGGTTTTTAAAGTGAGAGAGAAAACAATTTTGTCAAATCCACGTTAATCCTGGCGTGTACTCCTGAACTATATTGCTTCAAGTTCCATCTGTCACATTGCTGACTATCTGAGGAATGCTTAGAAATCTGAAATCAACCCCCTCCCCTTCAACCAACTCTTAATTTACTGCACCAACTTTTGAGAATCGAAATTTCTGGCAAGTTTAGTAATATTATTATTTGTTTATTTAGCAGACGCCTTTATCCAAGGCGACTTACAAAGACAAGGGTGTGTGAACTATGCTTCTGCTGCAGAGTCACTTACAATTACGTCTCACCCGAAAGACGGAGCACAAGGAGGTTAAGTGACTTGCTCAGGGTCACACAGTGAGTCAGTGGCTGAGGTGGGATTTGAACCGGGAACCTCCTGGTTACAAGCCCTTTTCTTTAACCACTGGACCACAAAGCCTCCTATAAATTTTAACTCTATAAATATTAACTCAACACTGGTCTATTTTAATTTTTATTGTCAAGTTGGGCACTGTAATCTGCCATGTTGGTCTAAATTGAGTGCACTGGTATTTGATACAGAGCTATGCAAAACCAGGTACTGGTCATGTACACTGGTGGCAGCTTTACACAACTTTAGCTCAGAGTGCAATTAGATTTGCCTCATGTGTGAGTGTCTTAAAGAAACAGGAAAATCTGAATCCTAGAACCTCCGATTCTCTGCATAAAATGGTGATGAGCTGCTGTTTGGCCACTCTAGACTATACACAACATACCGTCTCTCTGTTTTTGCAATCTTTGTCCAGAAGAGTACAATCAGAGTGCACATTTCTGATATTTGCACAAATTGCGTGAGAACAAATTTCCCAAAGATCTTACACAAAAACCTTTCAACACTGCACTATTCCATGTTCTCTGCACCTAGTACTCCACTGCTCATTTTTGCTTCATTTCATTGGATCTGAATACATCAGCTTTGCACATTTCAAGGGCCAAAAATAAATAAATAATGCACACCAGAGATTTGCTTTAAAACTTTACAAACCTCCAAACCTTTAATCCTGATTCTTTGGAACGTTAAATCCAGTATGTTTACTCACCCAGCGTTTTAAATAAAATTAAATAAAACTGTCCACTTCACACAGCTGAAGGGTGGGTTCGTAGTACATGGCTTGGATTTTAGAAATATAAAAACACATTCAGCAAAAAACACACGTTTTGAATGAGTTCACATTGAGCCCCCTCCCAAGTCAATGTCCTTGAAAAGCACACAGAGGCATATGAGAGTGAAGTGTAGTGATCATGTGCACTTTGTGGATGCAGACAGGCAGTACCCAGGAAACAGGTGGAGTGGGTGGGAAGGGCAGGGGGGCAATTATGAGGGCATTTCTCCTTTGCCATCCGGTTTATCCTGTAAGAGTGGAATGATGGACTCCCACGCTGCAAGGCACTGGAAATTTAAACAAAAAACAAATTGGTTGCAACAGAGAACTGACTAACAGAAATGCATTTTGCTTCACAACAACCTCACAAGCTATATCACTAACATTAAGAATTCAAAATACTTAAGATTTCAACAGGAATAAAAAGGTTGTGCACTTTTATTTGAAAATAAGTATGTCATTTAAAAGAGAATTCACCTTGTGCTTAATCACAGGCAGGTGTCCCTCATTTCATTAGAGCCAAGTGCTTCCCACCCTGGCTCTAATTCTAACCCCAAGGCATTCTGGGGATGTAGTCCTGTACTACACCTCTCCTCCTAGTCTGCCACAATAATGTAAGATAAATTGAAATATAATTAGGTAGCACTAACAGTGGCTTTTCACAGTTTTTAACCCTTTAAACCCACCTTCTCATAATACTGGATGTTTTTGTCAGCCATTCCTGTGAGCAGCAGCCTAAAGTCCTGCCTCTTGTTGTTCTGCCACCGATCCCAGTCAGCCTTTAGGTCTGCGTTAAAGCACTCTACCCGGTCTTGGCACTTTTCAACATCTGTAGGTGCCTGTGGAGAGGGAGCATGGTCGAGCAGTTATACTACCAAGGCTATACACCACTGCGTGTGCTGTTCTGACAGTGATGTAATAACACTAATACAACTGACTGTAGGTTGGTGCACAAGACTGATTCTATCGAAGACGATTTTGATTGGATACCGTCGCCCTCTGATTGGCTGGACAAACTTTGTAATTCAATAAAGATTTATGACTTGTCAACAATCACAGACCCCCCCCCCAGTAGCTTACACATCTAACATAATAGGTAAACATCTGAAATCTGAAACATCATCATCCATCCTTTATTTAACCAGGTAAAACAACAGAGAACACCGCACCACTTTCAATTGGGACCAGAAACACTTCAAAAACTCAATTCTGAGGCGAGTTATGATTGTAATGTTTGTAGTTACTGAAGACTGATCACTTGCGCAAATGACACTACATTTAAATGCAAGATACATTTCATTTATTTAAAATTATTTTATTGTAAAAATTTCCATCAAGGTATCCCCGATATCCTAAATCCATGCACAGTTCAGAAACTGTCCGAAAGACCACCGTATGGCAACCCAAGCAAATTCTGACTTGATTTTTTCTGGGGCCTAAAACATTTGCCCAGCTTTGTAGCAGCAGCACTGAGGCAAACAGGATGTGCATTAAATATGGTAGGCAAGATGCCAGATCCCAGCAGTGTCTCCTTCACACCTGATACCTATTTATGTGCTCATGAAGGTGCACAACGACAGTAACAGAGTACTACATCTAGCAGTGTGGTAAAGTAACAGCTACACTGCATTACCCATACTTTTCTGCAAACCAGTCCTCACCACAACCCTGTGTGGGGACAACAGGGGTGGATTACAAATGTATTTTATTGGGAGAAAATATCTAAAAAAAAAAAAATGAGGAAATCTACAGCTTTACTGTAGCTGATAATGCAAAGAATATACTTACAGAGGGCCGCTCCTCTTTTCTGAATGCCACAGCCTCCAACTTGGCCTCATATTCTGCTTGGACTTGGTCCCTTTTCTTCAAAACATTCTACAAGACATTAGAAATTAGGTTAGGATACTGTATCGCTTTCCTTCTTTAATTTGTAATCTTCAGTGGTTCTAGCTGCTAAGGAAAAAAAAAAAAAAAAATTCTGAATTTCAGAGAAGTTGTCTATTTAAAACCAGAAAATGAGGAAGAAAGCCAACCAGAATATTACAAAAAAAAAAGAGAGAGGATACGATGATAGCCAGAAGTATTTTCCGTCTTGATGGTTCTGGAAAAAAGAAATATTAAAAACCAGACATTTTCCAAAAAAACAATACAAAACTTCACACCAGAATGTTGTAACACGTTTGTTGTCTATTAAAACCCTGAAAATGTATGTTTCTTCTGAAAACTGTGAACTCTACCATTTTTATACTATGCAGTATTGTATATCCACTTCCTTAAAGGTGTCTAAGCAACAAGTCGGTTGTTAAAGAATGCATAAAAATATATGAAAATTATTTAAAATGGTCAACTGGGGAATGATTCAGTCCTAGGTTAAGACCAACAATTCCACGTCCCATCGAAGCCAAGGTCTTGAGTACCAGGGTTTAGATTTGTACATATACGTGTCAAAGCTTTCTTTAAAGCCTACTGTGACAGGGTAGCGTCGTGGGCCCAGATGTTATTCGGCAGGCAAAGAGACTCAGAGACAAGGAACTGCAGTTAACGCGCTTCCGCGCTGTTTAATCACAAAAAGAAATCAAAAAGTCAAACAAACACTGCTCACAGAGCAAAAATAAAACAGTTAAACAAAACAGAACTTTCACAATAAAACAAATCACAAAATAACTGGCGCAAGGGCCAAAACAAAAGGTTTAAACAAAATACAAAAAAGGTAGGCTGGGCATTAGCCTTCACTACACTTCCTTTTTTCCAAAAATATACACACCCAAAACACCTTCCACCAAACAAAGGATTTTCTTTTTTTTATAGCATGTGGCTGGAGCCTAATTATCAATTATTCAATTAGCTCCAGCCACATTCTCACATGTATTTTGGCAGGGATAGGAAATTAACCCCATCCCTGCCAACCACCACCAAATCACCACACAACAATATTATTTACAGGCAGGGCCCTGCCCTGCTACACCTACATATGGAAAATAAACCCACTTCCACTTTTTTTTCTTAAAATCTACAGCAATGTGATATTCATGTTTACAGAAAGTCTTATGTACATAGAGCACTTTCACTCTCTAAAGCATTTAATGTAAAACTAATAAAGCAACACAAAAACAACTGGCTGCATGCCTGACTTGAGATGACTGGTAGGATATACAATACGATCAGAGTCCTTAACCTGTTTTTCGTTTCAGATTTTCCTGGACCCAGCTGTCCTAACCGTGCACGTGGCATGCTGGATTTGTGAGCAATAAATCCTCATCACTTGGATTTCTTATTGTGTTCCATTGGAGAAGAAATACAATCATCATCACTGATGCAAACATGTATTGCTAGTTGCTAAGTAGCAGGATTATTCCATTTAGTTCATTTCTATTCATATTCATTAAAATGTGTAGAACTTCACTGAACCAAATCCAATATTTATTTTAACTTTTTGAAAAGAAAAACAGGTTAACAATTCATGTTTCAGCTGTGAAGCCCTTTTCAAGCCAGATGAATGGCTTTGTATTATTTAACGAATCCCCACATCATATAAACCTTTTCTATAAAGAGAATTGCTCACTCCCTGTCCCAGATATTTCAGGAGGCTGGTCTCCCTACAGTCCCCAGGTCTGAAATTGACTGAAGTCAGTTATAATGCCCCTAGCCTTAGGAATTCAACCCCTTGGTTTATTGGGGATGTACATTCTGTGAATGTTTTTAAATCTAGACTTCAGACCTTTTTTGTGAAGTACTTTGTGATGCATGTTTGTTTTCTATAGCACTGGAAAAACAATCTTGCAGCTTGCCTGTCGTAACAGTGCATGTGAGCAATACATTTAGCTAATCACTTGGATTTCTTATTTTTTTCTATTTGCATTACAGAAGAAATCTCTGTCTGGAAGTTATTAAACCCATCTCACCCAGCCCTATAATTGCTCCTGCCATTTCAGCATGCACACTTTCAGAGAGAATGATGGCTCTGCCGATTGGAAATACAGTTACTTAAATCAGTGTGTGAAAATGCTGACATTAAACAACATTGTTTTCAATGACGGCGTTTACATGTACTAGTCATGACAGTTTTCCTCACGATGTCACACAGTCATGACTGTAGAGTCGATTTTCATGTGCATGTAAACCCAGTCAATGATTTTTTTTACTGCAAAGGCCAGCCAAGATTCCATCTGCTGCTAAAGTGCGATCCTTGCTTTCTACTGCCCTCCAATGGAGTAGCAAAATTTCCAGTGATAGATAATTCACGTTATACATTCAATACTCGTAGAAATAGTGTGACCCCAGTTTCCAGGGTAGAACCGCATACAAAATATCATGCTGATTGGTTATAGTCTATAATAGCAGTTAATAATTAAAGTGGAGACACCTCTTACTTAATGGTTGTTTTAAAAAAATATCTAATAAAGTGACAGTAGAACAAATGCTGAATAAAAACTACAGTGATGGCTTGAATATAAAACGAAATATTTCAATCAAATAAAGAAAAAATTACCTTAGATTTGTCCATAACAATACGACAAGAAATACACCTATTGAATGTCATTGTGCATGCACTGTAGCGAGCTTTATTTCTGCAATAGCAAGACTTTTTCTTTATTACCATATACCACAGTCAGGGGACAACCGCACCCAAATAAGCAAGGTGAACAGGTGATGAAAATATTTGCATTTGAACTGCAAAAAGCCTGCACTAATAAATTGTGGACATTTTTTGTGATCATGTAAATTTCCTTCTGGGATAAAAGGCATAATATCTTATTAGTGCAAGTGTCCTTGTACATAACCTTTTACTTTGGAAGGCATTTTCAATTTTTACCATTGTGGAACAGTTTGAAATCTCAAAAGCAAATCCATTTGGACTTGATCCGAACTACCCTCTTTGGGAAAACCTGGTGCTACATGAAGTGTAGTTGCTGGCAATGGTGTAAAATTCAAAACAACATTAAAATATGACAGTCGCCATTTCTCAGTGGGGGAGCTTCACACATTCTCGGGGGACTCTCTTCAGTCACAGCAAGCCTGCTGGTTGTCTTACCTTCATGGACTCTATGTAGAGGACGTATTCCCGGAACACAGGCAGGAACTCCTCACTCATGTCCTCGGTGAGCTCCTCCAGTGCTGTGCTGCAGTTGGCCACGCAGCTCGACACCCCCTCCAGAGGCTCTTGCAGCTCCTCCTCAGCAGAGGCCCAGCTTGAGTACACTGGGCCATACTCCCGCAACTCCACTAGATACTCTACACGCAGGGAAACATGGCACTGTCCGTTACCAACTGCAGTGTGTGCAAATGACAGCATGGGCAGGAAGCCTCCCCCCACAAGTGCAAGTTTAGTTCACTCCAGATTTTACTTTCCAATATATTAATGCTTACTTCATGCAAAACCGGTTTTGAAAATTCTTATTTTCATTTAATTTGTGACTTGACCAATAAAGTGATTGATTTCACAGGATACGCGAGAGCCTACCATTGTGGTGCAGCCCTCGGATTTCTCTTGCTCGGGTAACATTACAGTAAAAAAAAAAGAAGGAGGTCCTTATAACTGCTACACAGGAAGTGCATTTTCAGTGTGGTACTAGGATAAATTGTCTGGAGCCTTGGCGGTGTGTAAACATTAACTTAGCAAAATAAAAGGAAACAGACAAATCAGAGGCCATAACATCTGATGTGACTGATTAGACTCAGGTAAAGCCAGGTATAACTCAAACCACTATTCAATTTCTCCCCCCCATGTCCCTTCACAGAGTAACACTGCACTCTACATAGACCTCAATGAAGGAGGCAGCATTACACCACCTTCCAATTTGGGTTAAATGGCAGCCCATGTTTACAGTTCCAGCCACGTCTTTGTCGCTGTTAACAGCATCGACACACACCACTGGACATCACAAACCACATAACTTTAAGCCAAGTAATATGTAAAAGTAATAGTATGAACATGGTTTGATTCAAATCAAAAACACTGATCTATGCCATGCATTTATTGTTGAAGACCATGAAAAGTCATTAATGAATCCGACTTTACCTGCTTGCTCCTTGATGATCCTCTGTGCTATTCTGTCAATAGTTCCCAGCTTCTGTGTAAACATGTCCAGATAATCCCCCATAGCTGCAAACTCTAAGGGTCTACTCCTCAGCTTGTAGCCTCCTGTGACATACTTCACGGATTCTCCCATTTTCGACAACAAAGCCATGCCTTGTTTTTTATAGGAATTGAGATCCTTTGGAAATGGAAAAGATCTTTATTACGACATGCATTAAATTACAGTTACTAGCATCTATTATACATAGGGTTTACGACTTTAGGTTTTACCCTTTAAGATATCCCCAAAACAAAACCAGAAAGAAAACTGAACTAATTATGTTCATCATGGTATATTTTACTAATGTTGGGTCAAATATCCAAGCTAACATTTTTCATGTATTCGAAGGCAAAACAAAAATAATAAATAAATAAAAAAAAAAAACACATGTCTGTCAGCCAGAAATTACACAATTGATAGAAATGAGAAATGAGTATCAAAATGTGTTTTGCCTTGCAATGATTTACCTCCTTGCCAGAATTTGTGCAACAGTTTCTAAATTAGCAAGAGGAAAAATAGCTCTGTGTGTGTGGGATTTCTATATACCGTACATGTTTGAAACCAGTCTCTATTGCAAAACACATTTTTGTTTACTTGTAATAAAATGACCAGTATGGTATTACATTTATGTATTTATTTTAAATACATGAAATAATTAAAAAATAAATAAAAGAACAGGCGACCAAGAGGCTTTACCATAGAGACGGCCCCTTCTTGAAAAACAGTATCTTCCACTTACCTTCGCGGAGAGGAATACATTGAAATTGTCATTAAAGGAGAGGACAGGATGATCCGCTATCCTTTTCAAAAACTTGTCAAGGGCCTTCCGCCGAGTCTCCACAAACTCTTCTGAGAACCGGTCAACAACCCCTTTCACTACAAACTTTGCTGGCAGTGGCTGTGAATACATCATTTAAAACAAACACATTTTACTCTGCAAAACAAAATAAAACATCAGATCTGTAATTGTAGATTTAAACTTTAATATGTATGATCATATTTTTACAATCTCCTACTTTTAAGCAGGACTATTCGGTGTACAGAACTTATTTTATAAGCAAGTCAGCCATTATGAAATATTGCACTTTAGAAGTTTCCTCACAATTCCAATGGTGTCTACACTGACTACCACAGGAACCTCTGGTTTAGTGACTTGTGAAATACTGCCTACTGGAATGATATGTGTTGGCTGTGTGTCCTCCAGTTTATTCCTCAGCCAATCGAAGTCCTGGTACCGGCGACGTACAGAGTACTCAGGCAAATCAAACTCTGTCCTGGTGGTCTAAAGAGAGAACATAAAATTACAACAGTCAGGGGATTTGAACATCTCTGCAGAACATCTGTCAAGTCATTTCTAAATTGCAGTTAAAGCAAGCAACAGAAGGTAGACTTGGGTTACAAAGGGTATAGTTCCCCTCCCCCCCCCCCAATTACTCGTATTGGTTTTCAATCAATGAATATTTTTTATTATTTATATTAAAGTTTTACAGACTTTTTTTTACAGAAATTGCTTAAGTGCTTTTTTTTTTCTTTTGCTTTTTTTATAGATTGTTTGTTAATCTACCAGAAATTGTATAATTTGTCATCTTACTTACTAGCTAATATTCACTAAATGCTTGTATTTAACATGTTTTCTTGAATTATCTTGTATTAAATGCAGGGTGCCAATACTTTTGTCTGCTACTGCATATACATATACCAGTTTCAACCAATCCCTATCTTAAAATCTGCAATACCACCTTAAATATCTTCACATATTGTACAGTGCCTTGCATAAGTATTCACCCCCCTTGGACTTTTCCACATTTTGTAGTGTTACAACCTGGAATTAAAATGGATTTAATTAGGATTTTTTGTCACTGATCTAAACAAAATAGTCCATAATGTCGAAGTGGGGAAAAAAATCTATATTTTTCAAAATTATTTACAAATAAAAAACTGAAAAGTCTTGACTGCACAAGTGTTCACCCTCTTTGCTGTGACACCCCTAAATATGCTCTGGTGCAACCAATTGCCTTCAGAAGCCACATAATTAGTTGAATGGAGTCCACCTGTGTGCAATTAAAGTGTCACATGATCTCAGATTAAATACACCTGTTTCTGGAAGGCCCCAGAGTTTGTTAGAGAGCATATCTAAACAAACAGCATCATGAAGACCAAGGAGCTATCAAAACAAGTCCGGGATAAAGTTCTGAAGAAGCACTAATCAGGGTTGGGTTATAAAAAAATATCCCAAACTCTGAACATCCCCCGGACCATCGTTAAATCCATTATTAAAAAATGGAAAGAATATGGCACAACCGCGACTCTGCCTAGAGAAGGCCATCCACCAAAACTCAGTGACCAGGTAAGGAGGGCATTAGTAAGAGAAGCAACCAAGAGGCCAATGGTAACTCTGAAGGAGCAGGAGAGATCCACAGCTGAGATGGGAGAAACCGTCCATGGGACAACTATAACCCGGATGCTCCACAAAGCTGGGCTTTATGGAAGAGTGGCGAGAAAAAAGCCATTGCTGAAAAAAACCCATATCAAATCCCATTTGGATTTTGCCAAAAGGCATGTGGGAGACACAGCAAACATGTGGAAAAAGGTTCTCTGGTCTGATGAGACCAAAATTGAACTTTTTGGCCTTAGTGCAAAACGCTATGTGTGCCGCAAAGCCAACACTGCTCATCACCCTGAGAACACCATCCCCACGGTGATGGCAGCATCATGTTATGGGGATGATTTTCATTTGCAGGGACTGGAAAACTGGTCAGGATTGAGGGCAATATGGATGGAGCCAAATACAGGGAAATTCTAGAGGAAAACCTGTTTCAGTCACCCTAAACACACAGCCAAAGCTACACTGGAGTGGTTTAAAAACAAGAACCTGAATGTCTTAGAATGGCCCAGTCAAAGCCCAGACCTCAATCCGATTGAGAATCAGTGGCAAGACATGAAAATTGCTGTTCACCAACGGTCCCCATCCAACTTGACAGAGCTTGAGCAATTTTGCCAATAAGAATGGGCAAAAATTGCAGGATCCAGATGTGCAAAGCTGGTAGAGACTTACCCAAAAAGACTCACAGCTGTAATTGCTGCCAAAGGTGCTTCTACCAAGTATTGACTCCGGGGGGTGAATACTTATGCAACCAACAAATGTATTTTTTTTGTTTAACTTTTGTGTCACAATAAAAAATATTTTGCACCTTCAAAGTGTTCAGTATGTTGTGTAAATCAAATGGTAAAAATCCTAACTAAAGCCATTTTAATTCCAGGTTTTAACACAACAAAATGTGGAAAAGTCCAAGGGGGGTGAATACTTATGCAAGGCACTGTATCTAGCGTATGTATTTTTTTTTTTTTTTTTTCTGCATCAACACTTGTATCTTATGAGCAAGCTGATATAATTCACTTTAGATAAACATCTTGTTTCAACATAAAATAAAACAAGCAACAATATAAAATGTAACCAAGACACCATTACCATGATAACAGCAGGACACACTTTTTCTAGAGATTAATCTTAATGGGGTTACTCAACTCTATTTGGCAAGTCAAAGTAACACACTGTTGTCACATTCTGACTTGATCAGCTGCATTGTCAGTTGCACTCTTGTGGCCAGACCAGAACACACTTATATCCATGCAAATGTTTGAATGCTAACAGAACTTACTTCTCATCTTATATTTTTTTTGTCAAAATCGCAAAAGGTCCATTGAGACCCAAAATATTATTGTAACCGTTAGACTAATAGTTTTTTTATTGATAATTGCCTAAAGCATGCCAGCTGTAGCTGCTTTTGCTTTGAATATTTGTGTATTTATTTGTATTCCCGCTGCACCTGTATGCAATAAAGTATATATAATGCACAAGTAAATAGATATAATTATTTTTTAATGCAGAACACAAAGTCAGAATAGGTACTGTAATTAAACTTAGGAGGAATAGAATATCCTTATCATGCAGGAACCGTTCTACATATCACTGCAAGGCGCTGGTCTAGACTGTTTTCTCCCCATTAATGGTTCCTATTTTGGGAAAGCAGGTTCGAGATCCTGTCACCCATACCAATGGAAGAACATATCAAAGTTTAATTTCTAATAACACTACAGTAATAATTGAATATCAAAACACCAGAATGCTGATTTGCTTTTAATCAGTTATTTCTATCTGTAGTGCTAATTAATCACAGGAGGTTTGCACATTTTAGTTTCCTGTATGTGATGTTCTATTTCAGAAGGTCTGTGAATTGAATTAGGATCTCCCTAAACAGGGACATCAAAAGTACATCGAGTGTTTTCTTCAGCTCAGTACCATCAATCAAAACAATTCAAATAAACCTCATGAATCTACCTTTCTATATAGGTCAAAATATGCAAAGAGCAGACAGGTTTGTAATTTGAGAGCCTCCTTTATTTTAATATGGATTAATTTAGAACCCTTAAAGAGACAGTATCATAGTTTAACCTTCAAAGTGTTGTATGTGCATTGTTTTTAAAGAATGCACATACAACACTTACTTCAAAAGGTTTTGGTGCTGTTTTGGCATTCTCATGTTTTCCCATATCAGAGAGACCTGCCTCCTGTAGGATGAACTGAGGAAGTACTACTGAAAAATAATTCTGCAGGAGCAACCACTGCAGGAATCAAGATTTACCAGCTCAGCTAAATATAGGTTTTTCAGAGTTGGTTGATATTTCAATAATTTAAATGTGTGCTTACGCAGCTACTTTCTGTAACTTGGCTCTGGGAACTCTTGAGTGAGAATTGGTGCTGCACGGACTTCCATAGGGATGCACCATGATGCTACCTGACCGGAAGGAACAACGACGCTAACTCCAGGATGGGAGCAAGAATGTAAAACACTGCAAGCCAGCTTCAGGGTAGAGCGGAGATGCTCAAAGCTGTCCGAAAGTACTGAAAGTTATTTCAACTGATACGGGACGATGGGAAACAACAGAGCAAGGTTCAATATTTGTCATAAGTATTGTTTTAACTTTAATACTTAAGTGATTTATATCTAGTTCCAGAGTATTTAAAATCTCAAATTAGGTTGTCTGTGCTAAGATTTTAAAACAAATATTGACTGTCAGGATATGCATTCATGTTCACGTTTATCCAAAATTTGAAACACTCATTAATAAGATCTACAGTACAGTACACCCTTGCTATAAAGAACCTGTTTGGGTCCAAGCCTTTTGTTTGTTATATCGGGGGTTTGTTATAGCGAAACAACAATTAAAATGAATGATAAACTGTTGGATTAAGTGAATGAGATCAGATAGTGAAAAAAAGTAGAATTACATGTACCTGTTTGTCTCATGAATGCAGTATTCTGCCTTTGCTTTATCATATTTGTTAAATCAAAATGCAGTACAAAAACAAACAATCCCAAAGCGAAGCTGAACTTTTATTCAAAATCAATCTGACATGAATCGTTTCAAAGTGCACCAAATCGTAATCCAACAAGCAAGAATCGCAAACTGATCTTTTATTCCAAATCAACCCCACATCAAAAGTTTGACACAAAAAGTTCATGAGATCCTCAAGTTTTTTTTGTTGTTGTTTTTTCTTTAATCAGTTTTGCTTTGCTGCATGATTGCTGAACAAGCCAAAAAACAAAGTGCTTTTGACAGCCTCCTTTATCCAAACGATCAATATAAATTTCCAGCTTTGTTGCAACATAAAATTATTTTTGTTTCAGAGGTATAATTACACAGCGTGCGCTTTTTATTAAGACAAAATACTTCACTGAGGAGGTGGCATCCCATGCGTACAGACCGGGATGTTGATAGTGTGTGTTTATAGGTTCGTTATAGCCGAAAGTTTGTTATAATGAAGGGCGTTATAGTGAAGGTGTACTGTACTTAAATAATAAGATAGAGGAAACAAACATTTTGACACAACATTTCCGCATGTTCATGGTTTGGTCATTCTTCTAAATGCCCTACCACACAGCAGGACAGATAAATAAAATGCAATTCAGGGTTATAGGATGGCAAAAGTCTGTATGTGGGTAACATCAGCACAAGTAGGCTGAAAGCCAAGGTCTGTGACATCACTGTTTTCAATGGACTTCGAAACGGTGCCACAGGTATGATTTCTTTTTCCTTTTTTTTTTTCTTTTTTCTTTTTAAAGCAGGCGACATCAACCGTGCTGATATGGAGCACACATCATGGTAAAAACTGAAAGTGGCACGCTGATGTCATGAAATTTTTCTGTGATGTGTCGTGGAATACAGAAGGTGAAATGCGTGCTCCGATTGGCTGAAAGAACGTGAGCAGTCTATAATATACAGTAAGTCAATGTATTTTTACCTTCTAAGAAACAACGCATAGGAACACACCTGCAACACACAGATCCCTTACCTTAGTGGTGACTCTGTAAGTGATGTAAGTCTCCATAGTGGAAACATGCTTTTTGGGGTCATCAACTGTAACAAAAAGGTCCCTGGTCTCTCCATCCAGGTCATCGTCTAGCTGCAGTCTGTTGAGCAAGGAAGAGGAGGAAGCAGGGCTGGATGTGTCCACTGGGGTACCATTCGGCAAACTTAAGTCCTGGAAGAGAAACAGACCAAACCAAAATCAACTGGTTATTTCCATTGCAGATGTTGATGTCCAATGAAGTACTTTCTTAATAGACCCTTGTGATTTCACTACTCCCTCCTGTTAAATTTCTTTAGTTTTTTGCTTCAATTTGGTATCTGCAGATATTTAAAAGAAAGTTGCAGCTACATCTTGGTAATATAACCAAAAGCAAAGACATAAAGCTGCAGCACTTTATCTATTGTAAACATTTGCATATTAATGTAAAATGAATGAATGCAAAACAACAAGTGAAGTAAAAAAATATCTGTATCTATTTATTTAAATTATCACCAAGACGACATTCTGCCAAGTTGTATTTGTTGTGATTTTTATTGTACTATTCTTTTTATTAAAAGAACCAAAATTCGCAAAACAATGCTGGCCATATCATGCGCCTACAGAGTCTGTCATATTTCAATTCTGCCACTGATCTGCTATAGACACGCTCTACCTCATTTTAATACCCATACAGTAGGTGCCTCTAGAAAGACCAACATGGATAAAACTTTATTTTCACAGGGGCAAATCTTAAAAAGGAGCCTATTTTCTTGTTAGGCCCCGGACTACTGTAGCAGTACAATAAAAAGGGGGACTGACTGCCAGAGTGAAAAATAATGACCTGTTACAGCATCTCCGTTAACTGGTAAATTCCAGGTCAGATGCTTTCAAAAGGGCAGGTAGTTCTGCTTAATTAAAAAAACCAAGGCTGCTAAGTGAAAGGAATCGTAAAACCACCATACCTTTTTCACATCGGCCTATTTATTCTTCATAACTACGTGTATGTGTATCGCTTTAAGAATGGACAGGTGTCACACGAATGACGATGATGCTTTGAGTTGTGACTGGTAAAACATTTAGTGATCAGTCACTGCGACGGGCAGCAGTTTTTCCTAGCGGAAACGCTGTGTTAGGTCAGGCAAACTGAAACAAATGGGAGGCCCAGAAATCAAGACGCTGGGGGAGCCATTCTCTCAGTATTTATGATCTCTTGGCTCAGGTGGCTGCAGCCTTGCACAGGAAAGAAATCTGTCAGAGCGAAATAACTGTCAGCATGCTGAGCCCAGCAATCTGAATACGAGGCTAAAATACAACTGCTGGCCATTTGCTTAATATCTCGCCTTAAATTACCTTACAGACTAGCAGCCTACATGGTCACTGTGATGCACATGCCAGAAAGCACCCACATTCCCACAAATGAAATCAGTATAAAAAAGACTTTGCACTAGTATGGTGCATACATTACACCTCCAAACGAGATGCAAACAGGACAACAATTTGGTCCACTCTTTACCTACAGGATGTGGTCTATTCAACAGTCATGAGCGTGGCTAGAAAAAAAAAAAATACTACTCGAATGCAGTCAATCAAGCCTCTCAAAAAATGCAGATATACTTATAACACTTTTTTTGTACAGATCAGAATTAAATACCATTAGGAATATAAAAAAAAAATTAAAAAAACTGCTTGCAAATGAAATGCAAATGAATAATAATAAAAAATAATAAATAAATGAAGAGGATAAACAATTCGCCTTCCTGGCTGCATTAAGGACATATCCTGAACAAACTGATATACAGTACATTTTATTGTAGGACTGCTTTATTTTTTAGTGCTTACTAAAACATAGGCGTTTAAGAGAAATAGACAGTGTTTTACCTTAGTTAAATATTAGCTTTGCAGCTTTGTCATTCACATCTGGCATCACATAATTAGCGGCCTTGCTTAAGTACATAATGGTGCCCCGTGGCACGTCAATATTGCATAACACACCTAAACTGAAGGGAAATTTGCACTGAACATTGGAAGGGATCACTGGGTAGGCTATGCTTCTCTAAGACTACATGTTAAATTGAAAAACTACTTTTAACATTATGCAACTTATGCAAAATAAAAAGAAAGAAAACAGCTTGCATTTCATACAAACAAGTACTTTTGTGGCACTAATGAAAATGCAAAGAGAAATTTGAATTCAGCTGGGCACTGCAGTATATTTTTTTTTCCTAAACGAAGAGGGATGCAATTTGTGAGAATATTTCTTTTGTGATCAGTATAGTGGCTTCAAATGTTTTAAGCTGGTTGCTTTAAAATGTTGCTGACAGTGACACTGGTTACTTCTCTATATATCTCAAACTGAGATTTAGCAGATAACTAGAAAATAGCAGAAATCTGCCAAAAAAAACTGAAGAATCTCATCACTGCAAGAGTATGAATTTGACAGTTTAGTCTTCAATCATGTCTAGATATTTCAAAATGTCCCAATAGTAACCATGCACTGAAAACTGATGCAACCTTTCAGTCTACACTAGCTGCCAATTAATCACCAACTTACTCAAGCTGTACGCTGTAAATGTGTCTAAAGCATAGGGTTTATTTAAAAGTTGCAGCGTCCCACAATTATGTTCAGTTTAGAGTAAAATACAATTCCTGGGTTAATGTTTACACATTCCAGTTTTGCCTTTTGTAAACTCTGCTGAAACGTAGTTACTGCAGCTGCAGGAACACAGGATTCCTCCCTCATGGAGGCTTTATATCAACGCTTCAGCCACCCTCCTGCTACCACTGTACCTGCAGCAGCAGCAGCCAGACTGCCATCTAAGCTCGGTTTTACCTCAGAGAAGCAAAACACCAAGTAAACAAGCAGAAGGGGATTTACTCTTTTGATGTGTTTGTACACTGTAGCACTTCACAAGAACAATATATAAAAGGGTAATGAGGCAACAACCTGTTTAAATGTGTTTCTTAAATCCCTATCATAGATGGTGGAGGGGGGATTATTTTCCTGGTCCAAATAAAATGTACTAGATGGTGAGAGCATTTATTACAGTACAGTATGTGAATGCTGTTTCCAGGTGTCTCTTAAATAAAGAACTAAAACAGTGGTTGCAGAATTGTAAAATCTTGAATGACCGTGTTTTATCTTTCATTTCCTCTTTTCCATATCCGTTCCTCTTTTATCCTGTTTTTGCACAACCAAGAAGAAGTTATTTTTATGAACAAAGACAGGCTGCTGCTGAGGAGAACAATTGTCTTTTCATTGTAGCAGTTTACAGTAGAGTGCCAGGTCAGGTTATCAGCATCAACCTTTACATGCAAGCTGCTTCTCAAACTTGCTCTATGAGCCAGGACAGCAGCTGAAAAACACCCCAGCTGTACTGCAATAGTTTAGCAGTAGATTTTGCTCCGAAACATCATCATCATCATCATCATCATCATCATCATCATCATCATAATAATCTGGCTGTTTGGCCCCTGATAAGTTTAACCCAAGCACATTATTTTGTATGTTACTATGCAAGGAAAATAGTAGAAACAATAAACGTTCTGACAGTAAACTAGTCAGAGGGCACCATGTACTCTGTCAAACATTAGTCTATAGCAACTTGATTACATTCAATACAGCAGAACATAAATGAAATAAAGGGGTTCAAAATAAAAAAAAATTAAGCGACAGTGCCCATCGATGAAGGGTCTACCATATGGTAACTGACCATAACTGGAGTTATGCTTCCCGAACCACAGGCAACACGGTAGAGCTTTCATGGAGAGGGCGCTATTGCTATTAGAACAACTGTTCTCATTATTTCTTTAAAAACGCTCTAGAAGCAAGGATTTACCTTGAATTTTTAATGACTTGTCAGGTTTTAGGAAAAAAACAAATAACTTTATTGAACAAATAACCTCTTACTTGTCAGAGTTACATATAATTTATCTGGACAGTGCCAGATAACTGAATGAAGCAATACTCAACCGTCCATGTCTCTGTTTGTTGTTGTTGTTGAAAGATGCTGGCTGAGCTGCAGTCGAGCTGACAGGCTGCGATTGGCTGACTTTGCAGTTGCAGGTACTGGACTGGTTGCTTTCATCGGTGCAAAGTATTGATTGGCTGGTTTTGGTGGATAATAAACTAAATGTGGACCAGTTGTGTCTTGTTTAATTTTTGTGGTCCAATAGATGTAAACTGAGCTTTCATTTCGGCAAGTCAAAATGAAAAAGCCGGTACTTGCGCGGATTGATTTTAAATTTGATTCAGTTGATGCTGTGGCGTAGCAGTGGGCATCTACAATCCGATAGAATCATGCTAGGACTACAAGCTGATTGGCTGACTATACAGAATCATTTTCTAATAATCACAGGTACATTGTACTGTATGTGTGCTGGGACTGGTGTTGGTAGTCAGTTGTACATGATATTGGAGGAAAGGAACCAAATGGTGTCGTACTAATGCACTCAAGACCCAGCTTTACTCCTCTCCTCCCTAGAAGCAAGACACTGGTGAAAAGGAACATGCATGATCAAATGGCTGTGCTCTACAGACTGAATTCTCTACAGTACTTTTGCTGTGCAGGATTATAGAGATTAGTGAGGCATAGCTAATATATGGATGGAATGTACCTATTATTTCTGTCCCTCTTGCTTGTATGAAAATCATATTACAGTATCTTAACTGCCCAGCACCAGGAGGCATAAATGAATATGGTCAGCTAGTGAAGCATCATTATTTCCAAGCTGGAGGCCAGGGGAAAGAAATCGCACGAAACTCTTAAAGTTCATCCTGTAGGGCAAAATATGTCTACACAGTAGTGGAAAAAAATGAAAACGTCCATTATGAATTTTGAATAATCTCATAGCAGTTTATCAACAGAGAGGGGCAATTTTAACAAAAGGTAATGCTGCAATGTAATACAAAAATGTTGTACTGAAATTCTCACATCGCCTTTGTGCCAAATCACACCTGCAGGACACCATAGCTCTGACCTGTTGGCTTTGCATAAATCTTGTTGATACTTTGATAACAAAAATCTTGTTGATACTTTGATAACAAAAGAGATGAAAATTCCCCTTGATCAGACTATATAAATGCAAAACTTTGAAACGTACAGTATGTAATTCATTAAAAAGCACCATACAAAATGATAGATAGATAGATAGATAGAGATAGATAGAATCTGAAACAGACAACTTTGAAATTGTAAAACTGTACAGTAGCTTTAGAGGTCTAGTTGGGTCCTCTCTCTGTCTTAGAATTAAAGCAAGATGGGACTGGATTGTCTCCATGCCCAGTTTACAGTTATGTACCAACAATCAGACCTTTAGATACCTGCTTTTAAACCAACAGACATTTGTTCCACCACTAGTTTTATATATTACATTACAGTACCACTAAATGTATAGACTAGATGTTACATGTTGCAAAATGTTACAAAAACCTGGAACCTTGTCGTGTAAAAATGTTTTTGCAATTATAACATGGATATACAGTAAGTGCATCAAACAATGATCATTACTATTTTAATTCAATTTCAAAAAATAAATAATAATGATTAAAGTCAATATGGACAAGTAACAATTTATTAACAAAAGCTCCCCCATGTCTGTTTAAATGGTATATTTAGCCTTGAGTTCAAAGTGGTGCAGGTGCTTTGAAAGGTAATTAACTCAAACAGTCAAGGTTGTGGGTAAAGTGAAAACTACTGCAGAAACTAGAAAAGAACACAGCCTGGTGAGGTATCTCCTCTGACTGAAAACATGTGAAACAAGGATAGCATTTCATTTTGGAAATGGTATTCAGAGTGTGAGCCACAACCCCGCTAAATTATCTGAATCCACAATCTCAATCTCAAAGTGGGGCTTATGGATTAGGCAGGATAAATCACTCAAAGAAAGTCATTTAGAAAGACTGTATGACTGCAGGTACAGTAGCTGAATCCTCCTGAAACTAAGCCTTCACTCTTTTAAACAAAGCTCTGGGGTACTCTGACTTGGGAACAGCACTCTGAACTGTGCAATTCCTTATTGCTTTCATGCTGCAACAAGACACAAGCAAAGTTCAGAGGACCCACTAATATTTACTACATATTTAAGAACTCTGCAATCCCTTTTGGGGTCTCCATGGTAACACCAGTTAAAATGTATTATTTTAAAGAGTTTAAATGTAAAAAAAAAAAAAAAAAGTTTGGAGTAAAATGAAAAGCTTACTGTAGTAATTTTCCCCCATTTTAATCTTTCTCTGCGTATTTAGTTGAAATGGAACATTGGATTACATTCAACTTTCTGTATTAAAGCTCTAGGTCTCCATGTGTGAATTCTCATATTGCAGCTCTGGTGCTGTCAGATCAAGGCCAGTTGTACTGGGAGACTCATAGCCAGAGTGCTATGTCAGATACTGCAAAGGCCAACTGTACTAGAAGACGACTGTTTTTATAGACCCTGATTAACACCAACATTGAACTACCTTACCAAAGGTAACATTAGGTAGTCTGAGATTAGTACTAATCAAGGTATGTGAAACCAGACTTAAGCATTGTAGTATTCCCCTATTTGTGATGCATACTGAAACATGCGAAGAACCTTCATTAGCTCAAGTTTATGTGTACTGGTATAACATATTCTGGGGGTGCCTGGAAACTGTCCGTATGTCACACATTCTTTCAGAGAACATCTTGCCAAATTGTGAAAAAACGTATTTTGGCGATCTTATTTGGCTTGCTATAGATGATTTTAATACAAACCTGCAAAAGCAGTGAACTTTCCAAACAGCTAGGCTATATAATTGAACTTCCCAAATTGATTCATATTATAGAATTTGAGGCATTGTAACCTTGGAAACTACATCAGGGTGATGTATTGTGTACTGCTTACAGTATAATATGTACTTTGATTTCATGAATGCATTGTACTGTATGTCCTCTTTTCCTTCAAACAAATAAAATAATAATAATATATTTATTTTTATATAGCATCTTTCATAGTGAACCAACATCACAAAGTGCTTTACAGAGTGACCTTCTGGTTACAAACCCTGGACTTTAACCACTGGACCACACTGCCTCCAAAGTATGTACAGTACTCATATTGGCAAAACAAGATATCCCATACCAAAGTACGTTGAATATGGACAAATCACTGGGTTTAAGAAAGAAAGAAAGAAAAAAAACAAAAAAAACCCACATATATATGATTTACAGTAAGAACCAAACCCTGGAATAGAATCTAACAGGAGGTGTTCTGTATACAAACTACAATCATGTTGTGGGTCAAAAATACTTACTGCCTTCAGAAACTTGTGAGCTGGTTAAATAAATCATGGTTTTATTCTGCACTGATCAGGGTTGTAGTAACTCGTCAATTTTTCAAAAACTTTGTTCACAGTTTTAACACACTGTTTATTCTGCCATCTATGTTGTGCAACTTTTATGCCAGCGCTCGGTATGTATTTATTAATTCTGCAACTATTATATGTTTGATGAATTCAAAATGAGTTATACCCATCAGTGTGCAGCACACCAGGCAGACATTGCTGCGTGCAATCTCTCAAATAAATGCTTTTTGAGTTTGTTGGTGCATCTATTTGTTCTAAAACAGCAAGTCTCGAGGTAAGCCTTTTCTTTAAACGCATCAATTTCTAGAATGGCAATAATTGTCCCTCGTAATTAGGGGGTGTTTTGTAATGGGTTGATTACTTTATTTTGTTATCAGTTTAGCTGGAGTGGCTACACAGACATCTGGAGGCTTAGGACTGAATTGCAGGTTAAAAAAAAGAAAAAGTTGTGAAAGGCGCAGGGCCCTGCTTATGAGATATTAGCAGTTGTAGATATGGATTTGCAAATTCATACAAAAGCTCAGCTCACAGGGATTACTATTGCTGATAATGTGTTACAATTAGCAGGGTAGACTGCAAAACAAACAACTCATGCAACATACAGTACCAGGTACACCTAAATTGTAGTATCAGCAGCATCTTATATTTTAACATATGCAAAAATATAGGACAAATGATCATTTCTCATGTTACTGATGGCTTTTTTAGTTATTAATTTTTTTTTTTTTTATAACTCTAACTAAACTAATCTATAGGTTAAAAACGTTAATATAAATCCATATAATCTAATAATGGTTTGCTGACAAAAAAAAAAAAAAAAAAACTGGGGTCACTGGGGAAATATACAAAATTGTCTGGCCACTTTATTTCATACAGTATACAACTAGAGACGTCTGTATACACCAAATTAGGAAGTGTTTGGATCCAAACAATAACATGACTGTGATTTACGTGGTAAGATTTACGGGGGGGGGGCGTGGGGGGGGGGGGTGGTGAACAACAACAAACAAACAATGAACAGCACCCTTTCAAGCACATGGATTTCTACCTTGTGTAATAATGCCATCGCAGAAAAGAGTCCTGAAAAAAAGCAGGTGGTCTTACACAATCTACAAAAAAAAAATCTGCAAAACGTGATCATTTTTTCAGGGAGCTCCATCCTCGCAGGCTTGAATCTAGGCTGCTGGTTGCCAGGCCGGTGGGGAGGTTTAATATCCTGGTCAGGGATCTTGTCGCCTCTTGGTGCACGGCTACCCCCTGTCTGCAAAGTGCTGAACTGCTCTCTGTGCGTCTCGATGACAGCCATGTTCCTCCGAACAGTGAACACATCATCGGAAGAGATTGGAGGTGCTCAGTGTTAAAAAAAAAAAAAAGAGTAGCTGCTACCGGGGAGCACGGTCGGAGGAGCTGGTTATTAAGGCTATGAAACTAAAACTGTACAGTCAGCTGTCTGCCAAAAACTTCTTTTCTGACCCTGTGGGCACAAGCCACCCTCATGCCAGGAAGCCAGCAGCCACACAGGTCAGTTCATACAATTAAAAATGTACAGATGCAGCTCTTGCAAAAAAAAATTAAAAAACAGCATTTCCTGAACACATACATTGTTATTATTAAGTTAAACTGTTGTTTCTTTCTGCAGCTAATAATTTGCTTTATATATGAAACGTTGCTTCAGAAAAAGCTGTGTTTTCTGTAGTTGTAGTTGAGGAGGACAGTGCTGACGTAAATACAATCGAAAACAAACTGACAACACCAGAAGGGATGTAAGAGGAAGAATTCTCAGCCGTGTCACCGTGGCGACCAGGACACTCTGCCTGAAACAGACAACGATGACGTAAGCATGCGTGCTGCGCTTGTAAGACTCCAATGTGCTATGGAGCTGCATCCGGATCTAGAGCCAAATTGAGATTTTTTTTTTTTTTTTTTTTTTAAAGCACTGAAAGTTTGCTGTCCATACTTGCAAAAAAAGGTCGTCCAGTTGAGCATCGCAGAGTTCTTCACTGGAAACAATTTGCACTAATGTAGTCTACCTGTTCCGTACATTCCTGCACTCACATTACTTTTTTGCACTTACTATTTATTACATTCATGGGTTTTAATACATCTTTTATTAGTGTAATGAGTGTCTTAATAAAGATTTAACCGCATACATGCTTGTTTGCTTTGTATGCTGTACTGGCGATTGGGGAACATTTTGAATGTCAGGTTATTGTGTGGAAGTTTATACCGTCCATCGCTTACTGCGGGTGAATCACTAACACAAACGCGCCTTTCTAAGCGTTGGCTTTCTCTTTATGTACATGGTGCATCTGAAGGGCGTGCTAGGAGGAGATGGTCGTGAAATGATGAAATGCTGCAATGTTGTTAAAAAAAATGTTTTATCTTAACTGATACAATAGTATTATCATTAATATTTTCATTTGTCTGTTTAGCATGAACATTAAGAGGAAGCAATCTATAAAATATTCCAGGACCAAAAACAAGTGCACATTTCAACATCTGCTGTGCCACTATCAAACAACAGCATCATTATGACACAACAATGCCACCTGCAATGTGCCACTATCACAACAAAGGCTCACTGTTGTAGCATAGTACAGTTCTCTCTGCAAAGCACCACAACTACACTAGCTACCCCTAAAGTACATAATTCTGAAGGATACATTCTCATAACAAAAATAATGTCACCCTTATACTCTACCCAGTACACTTCCTGTTCCACATCATCCTGCTAACAAACAGATCCCTGTGGCATTTCACCAGCATGTCCTGTAGCACTATCTCCAGCTTCAATATATTCATTTAGTTACTACAGTACAGTATTGTATTTGAACCTTTTCAGTTAATCATGGAATGCTAATTTCTTGAAAAAACAAATGAGAAATGCACAAATCTGATTAATCCACATTTAATTGTGCCCTGATTCCTATTCAGAATTTGGCCTTAATGTACCTGACAGGGTTTACAGAAACTAGGACAAGTAGCAACAGCTAACACCCCAGAGTACTTAGATAAGGGTCAACCTTTCCTTGTGCGTGATACTGGGGTACAGTACTTTATGTCTGGTACTTAAGGTACTTAATTTCATCTCACCACCAACATAGAGGTTTGGTGAGGGGATTCATATCATTATTATTTTGAAATTGCTGGTATGTTGTTCGGTTGACAGCAAATCTGGAACACCTACCAGTCTCTCATCTGTGACATACCGTAAAGCTTATAATTATATAAGATTATGAATCACACAAACTAAAAACAGTAGTACTCTCCAATTGTCATGTGTTTGTTTGTTAGAAACTCATACACGCTCCAACTACTACTACAGTAGCAATATGTGTGTAGAGCTAAAAGTGTTTTCAATCTAACATAACTAAATAATTTACTGACCGAGATATAAAAAAAAAATATAAAAAGTTAAACGTACTGAAGTTATGAATATGGTGTAAACTTCAACTGCAAAGCGCGACGTTAAATGTTTTCAACATTAGTATCGCATGTTATAATAAAATGCTTCTGACAGGCATTTTAAAAAAAAAAAACTCATAATCTTTACCTATCGTTTAAACCTGACCACAGGTTAAATGTAATGTATTTTCTTGCATTAGTAAAAAGACGGTTTTGCCCAACATTTTATTTTACGCTTCAGAACTATATATAAAATCGTGTGTGCAGCACGACACCAAACAACCTACTTTACTTAACAATGAAAATTGGCTTTAACTAGTTTTCATTTTGAAATGTTCTTTCAGCAGGTATCACACTGTTATGTGCTGTATGGAATACGTCGGAAAGTGCTTACCTTGTCCCCTATGCTGCTGGTGTTCTGTAGCTCTGGGCTGGGTGTTGTGAGTGCTGCCTCCTCGCAGGAGAGAGGATGGCAGACATCATGAATGGATTTTTTCCCCGAAGACGGTAGCAATTTTGGTGTGCTAACACTCATTGTGCAAGCGACGGGGCAATGGGTCTCCACTGCTCGCTCCGATTTTCACTAAACGATTCGCTCTGTGCCTAGTACTGTTGATGTCACTCCTCCAGTGCCAAAACTAACCCAGCCTTTAGGGACTGTCAGCTGACTCGCACAGTGCGCAGCTCAGGAAGTGCTGAATTGAGCTACAGGAAACACCTGTGGACTGATGTGTAATGTTACCATCGGTCACTTGGCAGCGCTGCAGCCTTCCTTGTATCCAGTTACTGTACTGTAATATAAAAACTGCAATTATTATTAGGTGCTTAAATGATAGCATTTTATCAGAATGGCAACAAAATCACCAGTGAAACAGAATGCCACAATACAATAAGTAACTGAAACCAATAACACGATTGCGTGATTTTTCATGTTTTTGTCAGTGTTAATACAATTAAAATGTATCAAGCTCATTTTACTCGAGATGTAAGTTTAAATGTTGAGGCCAAAATTATATCTTTAAAATAAACAATGTGTCGATAACAGAATTCATAAATTGCTCTGCTTTTTTGCTCAACGTAGCAAATGTATCTCTATTCTCCGATTGGTTGGTTCTGCTTTTGCATCCTTCCTTCCTCCAGCTGTGGAAACGTCACCAGAGTGGGACGCATGCACCGGAATAAGACGAGAGTTACCGGTATTGTTTGAAGTATGGTGGTTTGTTTTGTATCTCAATATGTCTTTATTTTGAGGTTACTGTATATACATTTTTTTTTTTATCAAATGGGAATTAATAGGTTGCACAAAAAACAGCGTAGGAGAAATCAAATAGATTCATGCAGCGCTGGTAGTACATGGTTGCATAGTAGTGTACGAGCACAGTGTGGAG
This sequence comes from Acipenser ruthenus, assembly GCF_902713425.1. Lineage (NCBI taxonomy): Eukaryota > Metazoa > Chordata > Actinopteri > Acipenseriformes > Acipenseridae > Acipenser > Acipenser ruthenus. Next base: position 29,927,739 of record NC_081190.1, on the reverse strand, counting down.
ATGCTTTTGCTTTGAAACTTCAGTTAGGGTAGGTTAATCATGGGCTTAAAATCTCGACCTTGTAAGTCAGCCACTGTTTTTCATTGGATGTAAGATAAGAACATTTAATAACGTCTAGTTGGAGTTTTAATCAACTTGTACATTAAATAGTGACGCAAAACTTCAAACAAGACATGTAGGAAATTACTCTAACACAAGTGAGGGACTGTTCGACTCTCACCAATATGGAGTGGGGCTGTTCCATCCTTAAATGTTGTTCACAAAAGCTTAATTAGGTACCTTATTAAGAAATAATAATACATTTAAAAAAAATGTCTGGTGCAGATCACATATCATTACAAAACTATAACCCCTCTGCCACATTCACACCAATGCCAGTGCAAGCCTATTAGGGGGGTAATTCGGATCAGGTGTGGAATAGCCACAATGGGCTTATTTTATTTTTTATAGAAGTTCCCATTCTTTGAGACATTAACCAATGTGCACAGGAGAATTCACATTTCAATAATGCACACGATCTATGTACATGAGATCATAGTTTATGTGAGGAATCTATTAGAAATGTTCTTGTATTTTAAAGTAATCAGGCACTTTTTTATTTGGAAGCTACAAGTTTTCATTCCCCAAGGTCTGTGATGATTCTAGTACAGCATAAGCAATCTCTCTTGACAGTAAAATATTTGATTTCATGATAGCTACCTCAAGCAATCAGGTGTTCTTCAACTGCATGATTTTTGTGATGATGGGTCTGTTCTTATATGATGGTCCGAGTACAAAGAAAGCATGGCACTTTTAAAATCATTATTGTAAAATGTGTTTCTAACAGTAGTTATTGCACCAAATGTTAAAATGAGAAGTATCAAGACAATGTATTAAGAACTTGAAATAACAAGTTTACTTGTCCTTCTGCAACACACATTCTAATCCATATAAACTGTACTGTAATACATTATAATTATTATATTCCAAGATCCTCACGAGGGGTTCTTATATGAATTTGCAAATGTACAGCCTACAACTAATAAAAACACCCTAAACCATTTCAGCTAGCAAGTTTCACTGTTATAGAAACTCCTAGCAAATTCAATCTTCAAGTCAGCCTTACAGTATTTTCAAGAATGTTTCTTTGACATGAACAAACCGGAACATACATTTTCTGTATCTTCATGTATAATTCATGTGTTGTGCAGCAATGTCCCCTTATTATACCAACCAATTTAAACATCTATTTTTACCAAATTGTTTCCACATGAAGAGGTCAGTAACAGCTTGTAAATCAGACTTGGATTTCAACATTCAATACAACATGTCACACTGACAAACACATTTTAATAAGCTATAGCACAGCACTAGTAAGTCACAAATTGGTGTGGGAACTTTGTTTCAATGCCAGTAGAAATTATTACGTCAGTCTGTATCTTCCCTACCTTCAGCACTTTTTGATGACAAAAATGCATCACACATTCTGTAATGGAAATCTGCTCTGGATTTTGTAATTGTTCACAGACATATCTTAAATGATTAGTGCTGTACCATTTAATAAAATGGTATTAAGCTTAAGTCTTGCTGGACTGAATTTCAGTTAAAAGCTTGCAAGATTTTCTTTTAAATGTTAAACTGGAATGCAAGTCTATATAATGTTGAAAAGAATGATGAAATATCATAAATCAGTCCAGATTTTTTTTCAGAACAGTTAGTGATAACTATCTATTCTAATACGTTCATATTTTTTGTAGCAGGCTAAAATCATCTACTTTCCTTCTAGTTAGAGAAATGGCATCTACCGGCAATCCTCCAGGTCAGGGTAAGTAAATCTCTTTACTTTGTTAAAATAAAGATTTAATCAAATAAAAATAGTCTTTTCAAGGTAGTGGTGTCTTCAGTGTTGTGCTATGGCGGTCTTTTACCATATACATTATAAATGAGGAAAAGAAGCAAAACACCAGGGTGCCTGTGTGGCACAGAAGGGACTTCAAGTCCTAATGGCTTTCAGACATTTACATTAACCAGTATGTTACATGTTGTTGGAGAAATCTGGGCCCATTCTGTCTTGCATATTTCCTTCAGCTCAGACAGATTGGATGCAACTTTTTTTCAGATCAGGCCAAAGCATTTCTATTGGATTGAGATCTGGGGATTGGGAAGGCCATTCCAGAACATTTATTTTAATTTTCCTCAAGAATTCCAGAGTTGACTTAGCCATATGCTTTGGGTCATTGGTGTGTTGGAAGATAAACTGTGCTAATCAACCTATGAACAGATGGTATTATTGTACTTTGTAGAATATTTTGATACATGGAATTTCATTTGATCTTCAGTCACATACATGTTTCCATTCCCTGAACTGCTAAAACACCCCCATATCATGGTTGAACCACCTCCATGTTTAACTGTAAGGTTTTCTTCAGTGAAGACTTTCCCTTTTTTATCCAAACATACTGTGGTCAATTTTTGGGGGAAGTTATATTTTCGTCTACTTGAACCAGAGCATTTTGTTGAGGAATGCTTCAGATTCCTGTTCATATTTCTAGGCACATTTCAGACTGTTTGTTTTCTGTGTTCAGGTGCCTTTTTAGAGTTTTTTCATCCACTATTATGCCTGATGCTTCTAAATCTTTCTTGAAGTCCTTGGCTGTTAATCTTGGATTTTTTAGCTGCTTGGACGATTCTCCTACCTGCTTGACCTGTAATTTTCTTTGGATGTCCACTTCTTTCAAGCGTTTCAGTTGAATTTGTTCTGTGCTACTTCTTAATTATTGCTCTAATAGTGAGTTTTGTTTTTGCGTATTTCTTTGATATTGTTCTGTAGCCATCTCCTTTGTTGTAGTTTGCTTCGATTTTTTTTTTCTCGCAAAAGTGAATCCAACTCCTTTGTCTTGACCATCATCTGCTGTTTTGCCAAAACTTTCTTCTTCAACAAATATTGAAAATAATTACCTCTTTTTCTGGCTAGTGCCTTTTTAATGCAGCTTAATTACTGTGCAGTGGTTTTCAATCAATGCATATACAGTATTTTTAAATTAGTTCCATTACATAGTGTAAAGGTACAAATATTAGAAATTGCTTGTGTTTTTTTTATATATTTTATAAAGACAGTTTGTTAACCTGCCAGAATTTGTGTATTTTGTTTTTTGTCATATTAATTGGTGGCTAATGTTCACTAAATGCTTGTAGTTAACATGATTTCTTGAATGATGTTATATTAGTGTGGCAATATTTCTGGAAACGTGTTTACTTCTATGGGTGACGTAGGAGAGAGAAAGCACAGAAAGAAAGGAAGAAACCTTGGTAAAAGCATTTTTTGCTTTCTGTACTTAAGATTGTGTTCTAGTGTTCCATTAAGCCCAGCATATAACACCGCCCCTGCACCCCCCCAAAAAAAAAAAATATGAATCACTGAATGTGTGCACTGAAGAGCCAGTCGTAAGAACTCTTTGAAAACACCCTTAAAAAATGAGTTACATTTACTAGGGTAAGCAACCCAATAATTGTGTTCTCATTTTGATCAACATAGGTCTTTTTTTTTCTTTAATTTCTGATTTTTCAAGGAAAATTTGACAGGTAGACATCATATTGTAATACCCTCTGTTAAAGCCCTAACAACGGTAGCCTATGTGTATAATAAATAGAATGGTCCAATTCCAACCACATCCTTAATCATTTAATTTAACCTTTGTTTTCTGGAAGAGAAACAAGTGAGAACCACAGCATCAATGGGTGGATGGTAATACAACCCCCTGAAAAAGTATTGGCCCTTGTTGATATGCTATTACATTTTTTTTTAATTAAGGTTAACATTCATATTAACCTTTCTGTTTTAAATTTATAATTAAAAAACAGACCAATGAATGCATGACAATGCTAAATATATCAAGCTTTTATTATTATTACTATTACTTTTTCTAATTAGACAGCACAATAGATAAGCAAGAACCGTCCGTATTGTTTTACTGTATCATTGGTTATTTTATTTTAAATGTTTTAGTGGTTGTAAAGATGAAAAAAGGTATTCAGGTGTCAAGCAGTTATTTAATAGATGTAAATGTTACAATTGGCCCTTACTGTCTTCAGCATAAACAGATCAGCCTATGCAAAAGACAATGAAAAAACACTGTTGGGCAGAGGGCAGTGGACCGTGAACAGTGAGCTGTTGTAATAATTAAAAGACCAATCCTAATGTTTAAATGTTTCAATGTTTAAAAATAACTGGTAAGAAACAACAGATTTGATTGTTTCTCTATTATTATTATTATTGCAATGCAACAGTTAAGATGGGAATACTATTAAAGCAGAGGCAGTAGGCCTTTAACTGAGAGGGGTACTTCAATAGAATCAAGGCAAGAGTGGGAAAGGTTAATTAAAGTATTTGTTCCTCGTAAATGTCTTTTCTAATCGATGCTATTAGTTCAGTCCTGCACTTCCACATACAGTGACCCTATAATTATGCAAGTGTGCTTATCTACTGTATAGATTGAAGAGAAAGCAAAAAATGAAAATCTTTTAGCACTCCAATGACTTGGGGCTGTGCTTTTGGAAAGGGTATAATGTGAATGAACTTTTAACCCCTCTAAACCTGTTTAAAAAGGTTAATGGATTTCAAATCTGATTTAATTAATCAAAGTAGTCTTTAAAAAGCTCTTAACAAAACACAGTTCTATGAATAGGGCCCATTATTTGTGTATCTTCTGCAATAATAATGAGATTGATTCCGTTAATCTAAACAGAAGTGGAGTTAGATGGTATTCCTGCTATGTTGGTGGAAGCCAGCATTGAACAAATGCAGAATGCATTTCAGGAAATCTGTACACATTTTCATAGATATACAACAATAAGCATTACTGTTAGTATATGCATATAGTATATTAATGCTTATAGTACAGTGTATTGTAGAGGAAATACTAACACACTGAGGTATCCATAATCGTATCAGCCTTTCTTGCTTTTTAAGTGCTAAGGTACAGTAACCTAGTGAGTGCAAATATACATGCCTCTTGGTTCCAGTATTACCGGATCTCAATTTTTTTTCTGTCTGCAATACAATTTTTGTGCTTCATGTTGATGTATGAACATTGTTTTTGTTTCTCTGCTCCTCCTTGCTTGATTACTTTTTAACATTGTGTTTATTTACAATGTTAAACATTTCTGCAAGGTAATTGTCTCACTGTTGTTTATTTCCTGAGACGTGATTCTAATTTTGAATCCTTTCAAACATATTTCTGTCAATAGGTGAACATCTTATCCCTGGTGCATACCAACCTGAAAACCTTAAGAGCAACCATGTATTACACTTCATGGCTGAAAGCGAAATCCGGATGGAAGCTGTACCATTACTGTGTTCTTTACAGATGTAAAGAAGCGGTGCCCATTGAAAGAAAAATGACAAATAGGTTTTAACCTATAAATAGATCTCATTGCCATTCCTTTTATAAAGCACCAGATGCCTGTTTCGCAATGTCATCATAACTTTAGGAAGAGGAAATAGAAAAGCAACAGCGTCGTTGACTCTTTGCGGACTGTGAAAAGCCTACCCTTTTCAGATCGGCCTAATATGACAACTGTAGGGCTTGTATCAGTTCAAATATCCACCTAAAGTATACAGTATTATACCTTTCTAAAATGCTAAGGGTCTGACGATTATTAAGAAAATATGATGGTAAAGTATTACTGTTACCTTGTTTGAATGTTTCCTTTAGAAATGTACTCATAAATGTTATTTAGTGATCTCCAACCTAAAAACTGTAAAATTACCAGTGGTAGCCACAACCCTCAGTAGCAAGGATCAGAAATAATTTTATAAATACCGTGCATGGTTTAGTACGCATTCTTGGTTATATAGAGATATTTAGTATGTTTTTTCAGTAATTTGTACGGTTTGAAGCCATGGTTTATAGTAAACGACCATATCTACTGATATGCTGTGCTTGGGGCTTTAGTGAAATGCATTCAGGTGTCATCCCTGAAGTTTCGCCCATGGATGTTTCACTACAGTAAATATTTTATTAATTTCTTTTTGAATTCATGTACATTTTGGGGGATTTAGTGTGTTTTTAGGTAAGTTCAGTGCTTCAGATTGCCAAATCTGAAAAAGCTATTTTTTATGTCCTTATCAGTCTTTTCTTTTTTTTTTAACAAAGTTGTTTTAAAACATGTCAGTTCTATTTTTGTGGTTGGTATAACATGATATTTCCTGTTGGTTCTTATTACAAAGATGTGTCCTCTCATTTAGATTTTGCTGACGTAATTATATTTAAATACATGTAAAAATGATTTTAAAAATCAATAAATATGTATAGTTCCACGTGATGTTGAAACGTAAAGCTGTATCCAAGCAATGTTACTGAGCACCCACTCAATGTTTCAACAATATTTATGAATTTTAGACAACATGTAAAACTGACATCTTGAATGAGACATTTTATGTAATTGCACTGGAGAAAACATGTGTATTTCAGAAATATAAGATACTGACTTCATATTTCTGGGTGACCTTGGCCTCCAACTTAAAAGGACAGCCATATTTGTCAAATTTAAAGAAGGTTACTAAAATGTGTTTTTTTTTTTTTTTTTTTTTTAATATATATATATATATATATATATACAGGTTTTCAAAATAAAAACCGAGTGGCTATCCTGGCAGAAATAGACAAAGAAAAGAAAAGGCTGCAGAACCAGTCAATGAATAACCCTGGAGCCAGGTACCAAAAAGCATGCATAGAAAATATACAAGCATTTACAAAACACAAACATCTTCAAATGAGGAACACATGTCATTTTTCACACCTACTAAATATTTAGTAAATTGGAAATTATTTAGTAAATTGGTATTATTGGCACACCAGTTTTAAAAAAAGTGTCTTATTACATATGATGTTAAACTATGTGTATACTAATTACTTGAAAGTGCACGCTGTATACGTTTGCTCTATTTGATGATAACTTTGGACAGCCCCTTTCAGTTTTATATATAGTCAGCACTCACATATCAGAACCTATAAAATTTTGACTTCAGTGACGGTTAAACAAGTATGACACATATCTGATTATTTCATTTTGGTCCGTTCCAACGCTTGTCTGTTTTTTCAAGGAACACAAAAACTATGTCAAATACATAGCTGAAAGGACTGTGTTTTAAAATAAGTAGACTTCCATTTAGATGTACTGTAGTTGATTTTGTTGGTAGAGTACTATATGTTCAAGAGATAAAGTATTTTAATTCAGAACAGTATGCTTCTGAAAATATCAGTATTCAAATTGCAGAATATAGTGCTTGATAAGGCCCAAATGTCAACAATTTCCATAGATTTAAAAAAAAAAATATAACGGTTTAATGATTAACTTTTGCATTACCGTTCGCTTTGTTTTTGCTGCATTTTCGTCATGTGAAATTGGAGGAAGTGCTGTGTAACTGCACAGTAGAGACTGATTTCGCCAAAAAAAACCACACATATAAACAAGTACACTTTAACATTGAAGAGATGGGCTTTGTATCAGAAAACTGGTGACGGAGTCAGAAATCGCATGTGACGGGTAAGTGCATTCATTTGTATAATGTATATAATGGGGATTGATTTTATTCTTATAAGGACGGTAAAACGCGACTGACGTGTATCTAGGTAACGGATATCCGAGTGCTGACTGTATACAATTTTAAAAACATGTATTTTAATATATATATTCAAGAAAGTCAGATTCTGTTTGACTCTCCCGTCGGACACCTTGTGAAAAATAAAATGAGTCCATTGATGCTGGGCTGTGGTTTATCATTAGCAATAATTCAGTGGTTTATACTATCTTCATACCTCCTTTTTTAATAATCACAGCATTCCTCTATCAAGACCTGCCCTGAACAAAGATTTTCGAGACCACGCTGAGCAGCAGCACATAGCAGCACAGCAGAAGGCAGCCCTGCAGGTGAGTTGCCAGATTACTCACTGTTAAAGCATATTCATGATTTTTAATGCAGCATACATTGATATGGTACAACCTGTAAATTCAGTTAATAGACATTAATGTCTCATCAGAAGGAGGTCACTTTGCAACAGAAAAGTGGCCCCTTACACCATGATGGGGAGTTGGGGAGAATCACTGTTTCACTGTATCGCTGTTTGCAGCACCTGATTTTCCTTGGAGGTCATCTTCCATGTACGAAGTTCTGACTCCAAGAAGTTTTCTGAATAATATATGATATAAATGTAAGACAAGCAAAAGAGAGCACTGTAAGGATTGTGGAGTGTAGATTGTGGAACAGCAGTGTGGAGTAGTGGTTAAGGCTCTGGACTCTTGACCCGAGAGTCGTGGGTTCAGTCTCAGGTGGGTGATACTCTGCTGTACCCTTGAGCAAGGTACTTTACCTAGATTGCTCCAGTAAAAAAAAAAAAATAAATACTGTATAAATGGGTAACTGTATGTAAAAATAATGTGATATCTTATAAACAATTGTAAGTCGCCCTGGATAAGGGCATCTGCTAAGAAAGAAATAAATCATCATAATAATAATAATAATAATAATAATAATAATAATAATAATAATAATAATAAGGATCACTTGTGCTACTAAGAGAAAGTTCTTTGTTTTAAACTGTGAAATCTGAAACTACCTTAATATAACTTTGAAGCACCTGCACCGTACTTGGTGAAAAACCTTCTGGCAGGCTCAGCAAACTTACTTAGACTAATGTTGCCATGTTTTTGACTCTCTTTTCAGCATGCCCATGCACACTCGTCAGGCTTCTTCATAACTCAGGATTCTTCATTTGGAAATCTTATTCTTCCTGTCCTGCCACGACTTGACCCAGAATAAGGCGGTGTGTACTTGATCCGAGATCTGAAGGAAAGACTCGGTCATACATTCCTTCTCGTATTGTGGAGGAAAAAAAATACAATTAAAACTTTCATTGCAATTCTTCAGCATCAGAATTTCCCCCCTTCCCCCCCAACAGTAAAATTTGACTGCTCCAGATATTTGTATCTTTCAAAGACGACCGTACAGAGCAATTTTGTAAAATGTTCAGCTTGGCTTAACTGTAAAGAACAACATTTGATAATGGAACATTACAAGCCTGTTATTTACCCATAATGACCATGTTTCAGATTTCTCTGCCTGGTGACTGTATGTTAGCTTTTCACAGTCAGTTTTCTGTGCACATTTTTATAATTTACATTTTTCAATAAAGTCTGAAAATGTGGTGTTACACTGTGTGCATTTATTATCTATTCCAACAAAACAGAACACAAACCTGGGACTATTTCCACTCCAGTGCTTTGTCCGTATTTCAAATTCAGTTAGTCTATGTTGACAGTGAATTGTACAAGTATTATATTTTATTGTTTTCAACACATTTATTTTTTTACGTGCAAGTGCTGTACATAGATTGTAAATATTAGACCACTGGAAAAGGGAATGCTGAACATGAGAATCTCAGAATTTATATATTTATATTTATATTAGCATGCAGGAATCTACTTACCAAAGTGGTAGAAGATTACTTTAAATTGTGTCAAGATCATACAAGGACCATCATATAATTTGACAAACCTGCAAGGTGTTTAAATTGTTTTTGGATACATGACCATCGCTTACTGATTATCACCTCAAATTCCACCAGGAATATTGGGGGTATAAAAATAAAACCCAGGTGTGTATTTTCCTGTGCAATAATTAAAAAAAGAAATAAAAACATTTTTCTGTTTTACTATTTTCTAATTGAGCCGCTGGTATTTCCATTGTACTCTGATCATTTTGACTACAATTGCGGAGTGGTTGTTATTGTTATACCAGGGGCCTGTTCATTAAGAGGTTATTATATATATGTCCTGAACAAATGTCTAATTCTTTCCACAGTTGAATGAACGGATATTTGATAAACAGCAGTGAAATGATGTTGGGCTTGCCCTTTACTGTAATCTGTAAATGTGGGCTTTGTTTCACAACGCTGTCGTTGTGTTCATTAAAACCAGTAACCCAGTATCAGGTGGCTCCCAGCAGTACCAAATTAACATCATTTTGTGTGCAATTGTGAGGCCCTGTGGTGGGGTGCACCGCCCCTGTGCATAGTTTTGAGTTTTACGTTGTATGTGGTGTGTTATTGCTGGTGCGGATATAGTGGTTCACGGGGTATAAATTGGGCTATGATGAGTGATTTAAAATGTATATTTTTATTTAGGCACGGGGATTGCACAATCACTTCACGTGCAGATAAAATGTGCTGGGATTCAAGTGAATGATTAATTAGTAATTGAGTCCCTGCACAGCTGTATATATAGATGCACAAATCTCATTCTCATTAATTTTACTAATACTAACCGACATTTTAACATTAGAACAAGCTTTGCATCATCTGCAAATTTGATGAATTTGCTACTCATCCTCCGATCTATATCATTGATGTACATAAGAAATATGTTTACACACTAAAAACAACGCAAGGTATGTTTTATGAACTATATATTAGGGCTAATTTTCAACCCTCTTTCTCCAAACTTTAAATAACTCCTAGTTTTTTTTTAGTTTTTTTTTTTTTTTTTAAGGAGTCATTTTACAAAACTACAACAAACAGCAAAGTAATATAATTCAAGGTTTATTAAACACTCTCAAGTTGTTTGTTTCTCAGTTATGTACCATTAATTAAAGAGTGGAGTAAATGCTTTGAAAATACTGAATGAAAACAGTCTTCTGTGTGGTCAAAATCCGAGACAAAGTTGCAGATGTTTTACTAACTGTAGTTATAACTATTATATGACAAGTGCAAAATAAAAGAGTCATGTAAGTGCATCTTCTAAGTTCTGCAACAAGCTGTTGCTGCAATACTCTCCATGGACTTCATGACGTCTGTTTATTCTAGCTGTACTGTATAATTCTGTCTCAGGATAACAACATTATTTTCCTCATTTTTAGGTCTTTCTTTGGGTTTGTTTTGTGTTGTGGTGAATGCACCCACTCTTGTTTTCTTTGTGCAAACAAGCTTGAGGGGGAGGGGAGGTAATGCGTATTGTCATTCACTTCCTATTTTCAAGTGGCACTGTTCATTTGGCCACCTTTGTGTAGAAGGTTTCATACATCTCTCTCCTACATCATTCCTGTGAGTACTAAAATACCAGACATGACTAAATCCAACTCATTGAGACCAGCCAATCAGAGAGGCAACAGCAGTATAAGAAGACCTCACTACTAAAAAGTATAGGCAGTGAAAGCTATCCATACAATTGGAGATCACTCACAGAATCCAAGAAGAGAAGAGACAGAAGATGAAAACTTTGGTTACCATGACAGTTCTACTCTTCCTCGCTTATCTAACTGGTAAGTCGGAAAGCAGGCTGTTGTTGTTTGCTTCTTTGTTCGTTTGTACAGTGGCGTTTTAAATATAGTGGAATCCTTCTCGATAAAATTGTCTTTTTAATGCAGGTCTCCAAATTGTAAGAGACTGACAAACAGAAGTCTTTATGGTGTGTGTGTGTCTTTGATGGTCAGAAGAAAGGAGTTTGCTGTAGTCTTTAGCTGCTGAAAAATGTCATTCAAACCTTAATTGGATATCACTGAAAAACAGAAGGCTATCCCAATTCAAGATTCTTAACTGAATATTACTTTCAGTCTTGTATTCTAACTGGGTTTGAAATGGATATTAATTGCAGGGGATGGCCACAGTTCAGGTACCTCGAAGCTGTAAGTCCTTTGCAACAACGGTTCCATCTACAAGCATCTGTTCCATCTGTGTGTTTTCTTTTTTTTTTCTTTTAGAACCTGCATATGGACTTCAGAATGACATGAAATCAAAGCTCAAAAGAGGTAAACGTTCCTTTTCCTAATGTGCATTGCCTATCACATATCTGTGAATGATTTATCTATGTAGTGTAACATTTTGTAAATGTAAAATGCCTGTTGTAGAATTGTTTTCACTTTATTTCCTGTGCACGAGACAAAATTGAAAATGGTGAGCCGAAGTCAGACTTCACAGTCTTAGTGATTGTTGTAACATAGTTATAAAGTATATTAATTAAATGAACATAAATGAAGGACAATTATTTACAATTAAAAAAAAAAAAAATATGGATAAAAGAAATATATACCTGCACAATGCTTTTTTACCGATTGCTACCCTAGCTTCTATAGATTCATTTGTTTTATAGATATATAAAGGATACCGGTACAATTTAAACAGGTATTAATCCCTCTGATGAAAAAGTCCTGTCATTAGTACTGTTTATCTCATCATATATTGTACATATATAAATATCCTGTGTCTTCTATTTGTTTAATTTATTGGTAGAGTAGATTCTTGGCACTCCAAACCCTGGTATTGATCTATCATCAGAACCACGCTATCACAGTGAAATAAATACATACTGATAAAAGCAGTATCATTACAGCACAGTCTCTGTATGTTGTATCCAAAGGCATATTAGCGATTGTTGATGAAACTTAAGTATCACAAACATGAAACAGACTATACCAGGCATTTTTTAGTATGATACCGATTACGCTGTAAGTTTGTTTAGAGCCTGGAACCTGTAAAAAAAAAAAAAAAAAAAATGACTTCTGGCTCTCAAACCTCATTTCACTGTATTTGTATTGCATGTAGTAATGCTAAGTGTGTCAAAAATCACCCCTGGAGGAAAACCCCAGGTGGATTAAAATAAAGTTAAAAAGCCACAGTAATTATAACCATCACTGCTTGAATCATTAAAAAAGAGCCCTTGCAGTTAAATAGCTGACACTGTGACATGACAACCGCTGTGTCCCACAGTAAAACCGCTTGAAATTATCTAATTGGATATAAAATATTCTCAGCTGTATCTCAGAACACCTGGACAGCTGAGAAGCGTTTGACTATTACTTCTATTCCTATAGGTAGCCATTTCAGAAGTATAATAGAAAGACACTTCTGGAACCCTTCCATGTATTACTTAGGAACCTGATGTTTAAACTGATAAAAAGAGACAAGGTTGATAAAGTGCACATTGCTGTTTTGGAAAAATATACAGTTTCTTATGTAATCTATAGTCTATATGCAAAATGTTATCACTAAACAAGTTTTTTTTTTTTCTCCAAAATCCTGAACTAAAGATTTCTGTTTTTATGTTTTTTTTAATCTTAGCTTTTTTTTCAAAGAAGTCCTTCATAGTGGCAAGTGAGGAGAACGAAAGATACAGTAAGAATTTAAAAGTTAAACATTCTATAAAATAAGCCTATAGTTCTTGTCTTGCAAAAAAAAAGAGTATTCTTCAAATTAAATTAAATCTTTATAGCTGCTTTTAAAAAGTATCAAATAATAACAAAACATGTTAACTGCATGCAACAATTGCATAAAATACCAAAAAACATAATTTATGTTGATCACAGGTGTTTCTATTCCCCAATGTCTGGCTCTGGGAAGTAAACCACTGACAGTTGTTGGAATCTGTAGTAATACTAAAAGAAAAGTATTGTTTTGACTACAAGGTTTTGTCAATCTTCAATAGAAGACATAGAGAAAGACTTTTGGCAAAACGTTTGTCGTGGTATTTTTTAAGTTTCTTTTAGTATTGCTATATGCATCACCATATGTTTGCTTGTTTGAAATCTTTTGAGCATATCTTAGTGCCTCACAGTATGGCAACCAACACTGAGACATTACAAAAATCAAGGAAATATATGTTGGAAGGCATATCCTGAATTTCCTGGCCTTTTGCCCATGCAGGTGTCAAGGAAGCCCTGTTTCTGTGTTCTCACAACATAACAAGCTGCTGTGGTTAGAATCAGGAAAAAAACATGCTCCCATTCCTTGATTTCCAGTCATATTGAGGGGACATTTAAAACTGTTAGATTACTGATAAGTCAAATTAAATAAATAAGCAACAAATAAATAAACAAGCATTAGTCACAGTTATATATTTGCTAACCTAAAATATTAAATGGGAATCTCATCCAACATGATACCCATATTGGTAAGAGTGTATGTCTTTACCATTTTAGAATTATAGAACCCTGACTGCTTTTTTCTGTCTGTTACACACAATCACACACTGTCTAAGAAAAATCTTATATTTTTTAACTGTAAAGTGTGATTCCAACATTTTAAAAGCAGCAACTATATTTCTTTTCTGCCTAAAACACTGACATTTTCCCTTTAAACACATAATTAAAGTATAGTACTGTCTAAGCTAACTGGATTTAATGATAAAGCTGGATTCATGCACCTTGTCTTTCTCAGGCTGTGTTGTTGAAAAATGTTTCCCACATCTGGAAGACTGTGCAAGTCCCAACACCAAGGCCATGTATGCAATCTCAGGTAGCTGCATTTTTCATTTTTTCTTGAGTAAAGCCATCACATGCTAAAAGGGCAAAACTGACAGTAGATAACAGGTAAAAGGTAAAGTGAAGTAAATAAATGTTGGCAAATGTTACATGAACGAACCTGAGGTTTGTTTGAAATTAACCTAAATGCTAACCAAAAATGTGTCCCATTTAATTAAGTTTATTGTAAATAAAGTGTTACAAAAGGTGTGGTTTTGCTTTTTTGCACAATATAACACTAAAGGCATTTATGAAATTTAAACAGAATAGTGGGCGACGACAGCTTTAACTTGTGATGCTGGGCGCTGAATATATCTTCATACATTTGGTGAGAATGAATGAAGGACAGATCCATGGCTGGCTCACCTGGTAAAGACAGACCATGTCATGCAGTCAGGGAAGTTTAGGTTTGTGTCCTGGATGTGTTAAGTTGCTGATCTTGGCTGAAGATCCAAGTGCTGCATTGGCCTTGTGCTTCTGGAGGTTGGGGAGGCACAGTCTTGGCTTGGTGCTTGATGAGCTTGAGCCATGGGCTGGCCTTTGCCCTCCAGGGGGCAGTAGTGTCGCTGACATCCACTGTCGTCCGAGTTCCTGGATATAAAAATTAGCTTGGTGGTTGGACACAAAAGATTGAATGTATAAAGATATCAATGTACTTTCCCCACAGCAGTTTGCAATGAATATATGTAAAAAATAATAAAACAGCAACATACATTTCTTTATTTCAGACGGAGAGCAGAGGAAGATTTTCCAAGTCCACTGCGTAGTTCAATTTGGGGTTTGTACCACCAACTGTTTTAACATCCGAGGGATCGCTGACAATGTTTGACCTTTCTTTCTGAAACACACTGAATCTGTGCTGAGGACAACATTGTGAAAAGCTGGACTTAAAGCAAGTGTGTATTCTAAATGCACAATGGGTGCTGTTCTTAAAAGAGATAGGTATTCTTATATTTTAATGTACAGGTATTCATTTGTGGTAGTAGAATTCACAACTACAGATTTATAGTAGTTTTGTTTACGTGCTTGACAACTAGACACAGAGAGGCAAATATATTTTTTACATTAAAAAAATATAAATAACATTTTTCATATTGCATTATATTCTTATTCATACCCTTGAAGCCAATACTGATACTAATCTGTACTTCATGAAAAAGAAGTATGTTGACCAAGAAAAGTGAATCTCGCAGTAGACAATACTTGGTGTACTTCTCCGGTGAGAGAGGAAAGGGAAGAAGTATTTCATGAAGATATGACCCCCAAGTTGTTTTATAAAATGTGTATTTTCAGACTGCACCCAATTAGTCCCTCTTATCTGAACAGCCCCAACAGGCTCCACCTATATCAACACAAACTCCCCAGTATAGGATCGGCTGCAATTAAAAACTTTTTCCACGCCCCCCCCCCCCCCAAGCGCTTTGGATAAAAGACCCTGTACTTTTTTTCATTTGAAGTGCATGTGTTTCCTAGACTTCTATTTGAAAAGTTGTGTTTATTTGAATTATGTGGGGTATATACTCTGCAAGTAACTGCACTAACTGAAAATGTTTTGTGATATGTGAATTGTGACTTCAAAAAAATCAGGAATTCCATGAAACAACCATGCATTCATGGAATCCAATAAACAATATGTTATAATCTACACCTTAAAACAGGCACAGAATACAAAGGTTTAGTAAAATCACTGTACTTAAATATGGACTTGTGGATTCTACTGCAAACTAACTACAAACTACAAATGTCTGTAATAAGGATTCTTATCTCTTTAGGCAACAGGACAAAATATATTGGATATTTCAGGAACAAATTTGTACAGTATATCTCTGTTGGAACTGACATCTATTTGTCAGTATAGTTGTTCTCTGCTTTGTGGACATTTGATTAACAATCATAAATGTTAGTAAATAAAGCTTTTAATTAATTTATTATCTGAAATGCCTATTAATGCCTATTAAGTCATTACATGTAAACATTCATACTTCTTACTGATTGAAGACCCTTGGCTGCAAGTTTATTACTGGTTTATACAAAAAGGAAACCCATGCTACAACTTGCCAGCATGGTACTATTCCTTTGCAATGTGTATGCAAGGTGTTCAAGTTGTTCTCCAGCCATGTGATTATTCCTCAGTGACTATCATCACACATTCCTAGTGATCACTAGTGATCCGTTTTCAATTTAACATCAGTAATTTGTGTCACGGGTGCGTACACACCTGCCTGCTATCAGCCCTCAATAAAAGTCTGCCAGATCAACAACGTAACTAGGTAACCCATTCCATTACCTCACCACTCTTTGTGTAAAGAAGTGTCTCCACTTAACTTCCAACTGTATTCTCTAGTCCTGGTTTCTGTGTTGCATCAGTATTGGTTAGGGTTAACTTTGTTAAATCCTTATAAGAGTTTGAAGACTTCAGTCACATGCTGGCCATCAGTACTGTTTTACAGCATCATAGATACATTATCCTGAACAGCTAGTTAGTCATCTTTTATATATGTAGAAACTTTATTTTAATTCCACAAGTCCATTTTTCAAAGATGACCATTACATCCTCCATTGGAAGGGGTTGTTTGAAGACTTGCACCTGGTGGTAGTGATCTGAACAGCAAATGCTTAATAAGTTTATGATACACATATACATAATAATACCCTTCAGAAACTGGACACAAACACTTTTATAAACCAGACACATTGAAATCAGGAGACAACATTTATATATATATATATATATATATATATATATATAAAAGTTTATTTTTTTTACTAGTTTTCATCTCGGCAATTTCAAATCCTTTCACATAATTTTAAATTTAATCTTGGGGTTCAAAATTAACATGAATTTTGTGGTTGTGTTTACATGACATGAAAAGCTAGAGCTAGAGGCTGGTGAATTATTTTGAGTGTCACCTTCCACTCCAAATGATAAAACACATTTAAATGCTTCACACAACACTGAGAACAGAATTCTAAGGAACCACTCCCAAGGCAGATGCCAAGCACATACACTGATGGTAGAATAATCTACTCTGCACACCTCATTACTGAAAGTATCCTACGATCATTTTCTGGGGAATTAAGGGTGAAAAGCACGGCAAAACAACTTCTTTTGTTAAAAAAAAAAAAGATCAAACCAAAAGTATCCTGTATTTTGACAATATCGTGGTACACAACACCATTCTCCTAATACATAAGACTAAAAAGGTGCCACACTCAGTGGTATAGATTCATTTATTTTATTAAGTATATGGTTGCATTCAATGCAATATGCTCCAGTAACTCAGTTTGACTGTTAACTGTATATACCGATTTAATCAGCAAGCTTAGAAAAGGTTATAAATGAATTTCCAAACCAACATAGATTTAACCATTTGACTGGCTGCCGTATTCAGAATTAATAATTAAGATGATGATAATAAATAGAAATGTATTCTTTTTTTCCAGTGATCTCATAAAGCTTATGTTGCCGCCAGCTTTTTTAAAAATCATATGACCATGTGGCTTCACCTACAATATTATACCTGTTTGAAATATAAAACATTAAAATAAAAATTTCAGAAATGTATAGTTTTCTATACTTCAATTAATCAACTACATTTTTTGCAACCCCTATTAATTATTTTACTTTTGAGCCATTCAAGCATTATTGATGAGAACTGTCCCACTATAGGCAACAAGATAAAACAGAGAAAGTGAAGTCATAAATAACAACACTAAGGCAATACACACAATATTTCATTGTAGCGGTTTAATGGGGTAAGTCGCACAAATATGTGCAAATTTCTACTAAGATTTGTAGTGGACACCAACCTACTCAATACTTATTGTTGCTGTCTGCTGTGCCCTACACGTTGCTAGAAAATAATGTTTAAATACTGTAATGGAGGCAGTATGCTGGGTAGTTTGAATTGTGATTATGTGTAAAAAGATATTTGCAACAATATACATAGTCACCGTAGGCAGCAACAGTAACATGTCGGAGTGGTATAAAAGTCAAAAGGTGTCTGTATATACCAAATAATTAATTTGTCTTGTATAAATCCAGCACAAAAGATATGTGCAGTACATGTTTTATTGTACTGTCCATTAACCACAAGATATTTTCAAATTAACAGATTGTTCAGAATGGCAACTCTTCTGTTTTGTTTTTCATTGAAGGGTCATACATACTCTCTCTCTCTCTCTCTCTCTCTCTCTCTCTCTCTCTCTCTCTCTCTCTCTCTCTCTCTCTCTCTCTCTCTCTCTCTCTCTCTCTCTCTCTATATATATATATATAGACCACAAAATTGGGAAAAATAAATCCTGGGGTGCGATCAATAAGCAAAGCGCTCTCTCGTGGCGCCACGTGTTTGTAAGCAGTTATCAGACGGTCTGTTATTAGGAGCAAGCAGTTTCACAAGCAGGCAAGAAATCACTGTGTATTAAAACACTTGCTTTCAGCGAGTTTTGGAATTTTTTGGAATGTGTCATCACTGCCTGCGCTGCTCGGCTTAATGTTAACAACAGCCGCCATATTTATCACTAACAACAAGCACTGTAAAGAGCACAATCTCGTGTTTTGCGTTCAGTGGGTGAAACAGGATCATTTTACCAACTACCTGAAAAAGACAGAGACGTACACCTTTTGATTTTCATCTTGTCAGTAAAAAATATGTATATATTTACATATTTACTTAAATGTAATTTGACAGTTTGAAAATACTTGTGACTAAAAGCTGGCTCATACTTCAGACCGACATCATCTGTGATCAGAGTCGAGGGTATCCGACACTGTGCGACAGGTCAGAACCGTCATCCACACTCTTGCAACATGTGTTTTTTTTTTTTTTAAAGTCGTTCAGCCTTTTCTCATGCGTCTGCGACCTGAAATCACATGGGGTTGGATGATGTTGAAAAATCTAAACAATTATGGAGCAAGACTTTGAGGAACATTTACTAGAAGTTCATAAACATCCACATTTATAGAACCCCTCACTTAATGTAGAAACCATGTTTGCTCAGAAAAAAAATATAAAGGGACTAGAGAGAATGTAAAGCCTGTGGCCACACTTTGCTGGGAATTGTCAGTTGCTATGTGCAGTGTGACTGCAAGTCTTTCTGCAGGTGTCACTGGCATCGCATGTGTATTTTTTCATCCAAGTTAATGGTCCCAGCCTGTTCAACAGATAGTCAAACCTTTCACCTGTCATTCTAAAATACCTAAAATATCTCTCACTGTCACATGCCCGCATCTCTCTAATTAATGTTTGAAGTTCTCCCTTTCAGATTCTCTGTTGGTTAAGAGGATGGATGTACCAACATCGCTTTTTTAAATTTTTTTAAACCTCTTGTATAAGAGGTACAAACTCATCTCTTCAAATGTCAATTTTTCCAATTATGCGAATGTAGTCTGTATTTAATGTACGAACGACAGCTACGCAGTCAAAAGGGCAGTGACACGATACGTCCGTCGTAAAGCAAATAGTGAGCTGCACAGCATTCATCTGCGACAGAAGTGTCTATGAACCAACCCTAAGATGATGCGATAAACTTGTAGTACTGCCTTGAAAGGAAAGCACCAATGAGCAACTGTTGCAAGTTCTAAGATATTGTGAAATATTGGTTATACCTCCCAGTTGCCCTTTTGCCAATGTCTTTAGAAAGATACTCCACATTACCAAGATACTCAACTCCGCTGATTTTCTATGGGGATTTCTGTCCAGGGTTGCCAGATTTCTGACAGAAAAATAGCCTCGTTCTTCAAAGCGCAATCTAGCCGCTCCCCATTTCTGGTCACACGTAAGGAAAATATTTTATGTGACATAATTTTTAACCAATCAGAATGCTCTATTCGGGGCACTTTATGTTTGTAATATGTCTTAAATAGTCACACATAAAAAAAATAGACAGAACACAAACAAATTGGGCAGTACTGAAATTCTACTTCAATTAACTGCATTTAAGAAAAGAAACAACAGAAATCAGCTATTTATATTATTTAAAATACTCTATTTATTGGGCGCGAATAACAGAAAATAATAACGTTATATTAACATATCACAGACCTGTGCATTCTATTCACTGTTTTGCCTCAAAGACGCTACAAAGTCACTTCATTCCTTAAAAATGGTACAGCAACGTGCGAATAATGACCAATCATGAGCATACTGTGTAGAAAATTAGAGCCCTTTATTTAAATCTGGGTGTTCATTAATATGAATTGACCACAAACATTTGCTGTGTTTTTTTTTTTTTACTTTTGACATAAGCGACCATGAACAAAAACAAACCCAAAATATGGGAAAAAAACGACAAAGCAAAATTGTACGCACGGTCATGCCCAATTCCACAGGTTTTAAGGACCTGGCAACACTGCTTCCGTTACGCTGCGCGCTAAGGGTTACGGGATATAGAGGGAGCGCAGGAGTTTTTCTATTGAGAGTCAATGGAGCGGTGTCAGATTGAACTGCTTTGAGTTGATTTTCTGATGTTTAAAAATATAAAAAACTGTTTTACTCTTGCCCAGAGTGTCTTCACGAAAACCTGTGTCAATGACACCAAAAATGTACTTTTCTGAATGCAGAACCAGAGATGGCACACATGCTTAAAGCAGAGAATAGAGCTTCACACAGCAGATGCAATTATAAAAAAGTGGGTTTATTGAATTTATATATTTTAATTTTTTTTCACTATTTATTCGAATTTCACTTCAATTTCTTACTACTGTAACTTCTCTGTAGATTATATATATATATATATATATATATATATATATATATATATATATATATATATATATATATATATATATATATATAAACACAGACCACATTATATATATATTTAAACACAGACCACATTACCCTTGGCACTCAATAGAAAAATAGCCCTGGAGCACTCTTTATATCTCATGATCTCTTGCACACCGCATGATGGAAGTAAAGGCGGAGTTGAGTATTTTGTTAATATAGAATATCAGACAGATATATTTTGCAGGTCTCTTCCACGCTTTAATGATCTCAAGACAAGGTACTGTACTACTACTTGGATTAAAAAAAACACCTTTTCAAGCTATACTTGTGCAGGCTAAAGAAAAGTGAAAACGATATCTAAACTGTTTTAATATAAGCAGTCCTCCAGCGGATACAAGCAAAATCAATATCTGTACTGGCAATAACTATAAATCTGTAACTCATAAAATATTCACCATAACAACCTACAATGATAAAGTGGGCCTCACAAGGAAGTAAAGTATGTTTTACTAAAAAAAATGCATTGTTTTGTACATATTAACTTGCCAGGACACTAACTATTTTAAGAATAATGTTTTGAATTTACTATTGTCTTGTGTTTGAAAGGGCCAGTCTATTGTTCAATTTAAATTCACAGGTGGTTGATGTGAGAGAACTTCCTAGAGGCCTGTGTGAAGGAGACAAAAGTGAAGTTATCACATTGCTCCAGCCGTACCTTCTTGGCCAGCTTAGGCACAACCCCCCTGAGGGAGCGAAGGCCCATTCTCTGTTCCTCGTACCAGACACCGTTGACTGAACACATCTCCTTGCGGGCGGCCAGGTAGAAGGGGGAGCAGGGGTCCATGAGCGTTGGCGGTCGGTGGGTGTACATGTACTTGTAGAGTAGGCAGTAGGGGCAGCGTTTCTGGCCCCGGGAGTGCTCGTGGTAGACCTGCCCGTAGCACACTTTGGTATTGCTGCCGACCCTCTTCTCCCGCTTGACACTGTCAGTTCTGCCGAAGAAAGGCCGGTTGTCCCTGTCCTTCAGTAGTTCGACGTCGCCAAACATCAAGTCAGCATGCTCCTGCAAGGTCCTCATGTTGAAGAACTGGCTATTGTACTTGACCACTGTAGACAGCAAAGCCACAGGCCCTTCATCACCCAGGCAACCAGTCCTCCACATCTCCTCCTCATCGTTGAGGGAGAAATAGATAATGTTACGGGAGCGGGCACCCGACATGCCTGCCTTGCTGAGCACATGGAGCTTCTCTTTGAGCTTCTGGGACGAGGAGTTGAAGATGCTGCTGGTGATGGAGAAGCCCACGCCAGCATTTTTCAGCATGCGGTCCAGGCCCCTCCGAATGGCGTGCAGAGAGGTGGCCAGGAAATCCGAGCCATCTGTCTTCTTTACACTCACGTAGAAATCTCCCAGCAGCTCGTTCAGCTTGGGGGCTGGGATCTGGGGATCCAGAAGAGAAGACAGACATGAAATCAATCATTAAAAAAAAACAGCCAGCCCTGTATTAAAAGCTACTACTATCTGCCATGTGTGACTATTGAGATGAATCCCCATGTGCACTAACCTCCTGTATCAGGACAAATTAAGAAAAGAAGAGTGATTCAGGGTAGGGCTTTTGTTACTTGTTGTAACGTACTCAGACCCAAAGCTTATTAACCATTAGGGGTGCGCCAAAACACTTTGAGAAGTATTTGGTTGACAGGTATTATATCTATCAAAACACATCTATGTATTAATGTGTTGATTTCCTTCACTGTTGCAATTGAGTACCACTCAATGGCAATTAACTTCTGCACTGAGTGTTTTAAAAGCAGATTGTAAGCACATTCTCCTCTCATGGGTGCTGACATTTTTACAGGCGTACCAAGGCCATAAACTGACAATTAAAATACGTTACAAAACTAGCAAATGACGCTGATTCATCACTTAAATGTGACCATTCCTTAAACCTCGAGCTACTGGAAATTGATATTGTTAATATTGGTTTGTATTAAAATGTAAAAGTAAACAGAGCACATCATATTCATTTCTACCTGAAAGGCTGAGAAAATATGTATCCCAAGGTTAAATATGTTCAAATGTAGTTACCTTAGTGATGTCCATATAGTCCTTTAGCCCTTTGGTCATACACCAGTACCTCCAGACATTCAATGCATAGAGAGTAGCCTTGGTAGTGTTGGCGCTCACGGCACTCACACACAAATCCTTCAGTTCGTCATTAAAATTGAATACAGGGAATTTGTTCAGCTTTGCATGGTATCCTGCAAATAAAAAAGGAACACGTGCTTTAGAAAATTCAGAAGTGTCTTTCAGCACAAGGAAAAGATCATAAAGAGATTTCAATTGAAATGTATTGTTCAGCTTGAACTAGAAAAAAATGACTCATTTAATTTTTTCTATAATTCAAATAACTGTCACAATTGAAAATCTGATTTTCAGTGGCAGACGTTTTAGTTAAATGAAGATTAATCTTACTGAATTGCACAAATGACTAACTACCTGAAATGTTTGTCTCGTTAGCCTCAGTTTATTGCAACGAACATTAAGGGTGCTAATTTCCATAAACTAAACCCAGAGCCAATAAATGTGTCAAGAATATTATTTATTTGCTTTATTATCACTTAAACAATTATTTTACCTTATTGCCATGTACATTTTGCTTAAAATGGGGAGTTCTATTTTCAGTAATGTATAATACTTCTTGCATGTGCATCGGCACGGCTGATCACACACATATTTTATTAAGAGTCATATTCAGAAACAACAATTCCATGTTCAAACTCATTTAAGGGTGCTTTTGTCAATGTGATTAAAAAAAACCATTATCTTTGCACTTGGTTAAGCGTTGCACAGGATTAATTGTTGTTTCTGAATATGGCTGTAATTTGGTGTTTATTGTTTTATACAGGCCCAATACAATCATTTATAATATCGTTCCAAAGGATCATTTGGAGTGTCTGCAATGTTGTGAAGTGTGCAATGCTCATGCTCAGATGTGTCTGCAAGAATAAGGATGCTTAAATAAAAGCTGAAATAAACACTAGGTTTGTGACTTTTGGTCATCTCTGTATATTGCATATTCTCTCATGGAAAATGACATAAAACATGAATCTGATATCGATAACATTGTACACCATCTATTCAATAGCTGCTTTCTAAAACATAAGACACATATTTCAAGTAAAATAGCTTACACTGTACAGCCCAAGCCTTACACCAGCATCGGCACCACATCGAAACCTTTCCTATCATTTTCTTATTGAGAGTTTCCATTTCAATAGACAAACAAAGCAAGATTATCTTTGCTGCGTGTTAAAAGCTGATCTGCATTCCAAGTGCTTGCCAGACAACACCATACGCCGGGTAGCAAATACATAAGTAAGAAAATCCCACTGTAAAATGATCATCCTATTTTAGAATTGGAAAAAGCATTACAATGATAATCAGTGTCAGTTTTTGTGTGTTTTGTTTTATTAGACCAGCATATAACAAAAAGGTGATCTGATTATTTTACAATTGCAGTAAATTCACATGTATCAACATTAAGAACACTGTATCATGAAATATGAATATAGGAAACTATTTCATATCTCATTGTCAGCTTCATGATATAATAACTGATAGGGCACATTTCACATGTATCAGTTTGGCTATGTATTGCACCTGCAAGTGAATTTTACATTTAATCTGCAGTTATATGTACTGTATACAGAAAATAACAATACATGCCTTTTTTTTTTTTTTAAAGCATTAATAAAAGCAGTTTCTTAATACCAATAAGAAAAGGTAATTACCCTGACACATTGTGGATCTTGGGCCTTGTACTTATGCTGTTTATTTTTTTTTAAATTATTATTTCCATCATTTGTCAGAATTCCCTCTATACATAAAAAATTAACATTTATGGGCTTCAAGATAGGTCTTTCCCCATCTTCTGACCTATGAATTCCCAGTTTCCAAGGTAACATATTACCACAGAAAAGCATGAAATAAGAGAGTGATAAAATATCTGCCATGTTATCCATCTCATTTTAGAGTGCAGCACATTTTTTTTTTTTTATTTGGCAACAACAGTAATGGATCTGAACTGAAAAATAATAATTGAACACAGCTGTGTACCAACTGAGACAGCATCTCAAAGTGTGCAGACTGTATCAATCATATGGCCAAAGGGTAAAATAATGAGTTGCAGTGAAACAGTAAATGTTTACTGGACAACAATGGTAAGAAACTTCAAAGTCACGTCCCCTCAACATGGCAGCCATACAGTATGTCAATGTCACGGTCACAGACATATTAGTTTGTTTACCTTATAAAACCCTGCAAATAGGAAGTCAGTACCTCAATTGTCATACTAGGTACAGTTGCATACCTAGTATGAAGACAATACCTTAAAGAACTTTATCATCCGTAAAAAAAGAACACCGACACATTATATCAGTCGTCTTATCCTTCCCCAAAAACAAATATTCTGTAGTTTGAGTATTTAAATCAAAGATATTAAATTTGCATTATAATAAAAAAAATGGATGATATTGTTTATAGTTTTGTATTAATAGTAGCAGATTTATTTTCTTGGTAATGAATCTGACCTTTGTATCCCTGAATACATGTACAGTACATGCAAATATTTAAATGATCCATTCAGTGTAACTCGGTGAAACATCTGTTCTTTGTTTTACTCCAAAACATTTTTACAGAAGTTACTAGCTATGAGGTCTTTTTTTGTTTGTTTTGAACACTGTGTCCTTTAACTATGTTATTATGTTGTGTTTTGTGTTGTACTGGTCTCTTGTTCCAGGATCCTGCTGAAGGTAAAACAGCACGGTCTAGGGTGGGCATTTTCAGCACAAGATTTCAATGAATAAATTCCTGAATGAAAACACTGAGGCAATGACGTCTTTGGAACCGGAAAGTTTATTGATCAGACACTACATTAGTTTCTACATACACGGCCCACACTCTTGCTGTAGCATGCACAAAAAAGCATCAACGACCTATAAACAGAGTAAAGAGTAGAGAAAATCTTTTTAGTCATATCTTCAGCAACTGCATAACCTTTCTGTTCAAGATTACTGGTTAATCACAACTCCTAATGATAAGAACTCCATTAGCAGAAATACTGTAGATAGCTCTGTATATTAAACCAAAATTGTGGGGGCGATTGTCAAAGTGCTATCCAGTATAGGTGGCTTTCAAAAGAATGTTTACAAAAATACATGGTGTCATTTTATATCAAGCTTTGCACCTATCCAAAGCAGATGGAACTACAGTCTGACATTTCACAGTACATCCCTTACCAGGAAAATATTACTAGTGTAACAATCATTTCCAGTTTGAGTACATTTTGGTAAAAGACAAATCTGCCTTTTAACCATTAAGATTTAGTTTCATATTTCTCATGGCAGAAAAGAAATGAGTATCTTTCACCTTTAAAGACATTCATCCCGCACGTACCTTGAAATGTTAAAGTACGATCGTATCATATGGCGTGATTTACATGCACTGTTTTGGATAAAGAAAGCAAGGCCCATTAGATTGAAAACAAAAAAAAATGATAGTAATTTTGAAAATGAAGTATTTCTTTCTGTGACTTCAATGACCTTAAAAGCAGTTATTGGGCTTGGGGAGTAAATGAAGTAAATGGCACAGGACATACTTATATATTTTTGTTTGTTTGTTTGTTTGTTTGTTTACACATTTGGCACTTCCTGTCCACCATTGTTTCCTCTGCCAAAAGACACACAGTGCTGATCATATCACAATCCATTTAAAACACAAAGGATAATTTAAAGCTTTTCTTAATGTGTTACAGCATATATATATATATATATATATATATATAATTAGGGCTGCTTCGATTAACAGATTAATAGGATGATTAATCAACTAGAGTTAGTTGCAGAGGCGGGACAAACAGTTGAAGGTATTCTCTGCCTCGGCTGATGGTCTTGAGTAAGTTTAACCAATGGGAGAGTCAATGATCTGTCCTGGTTTTGCAGCTGTCCAATCATGACGAGCAGAGGCAGGACATAAATATGCTAGGCCCTAAGCGTTGTAACAATAGCTGAATTTTGTGCTATACTGCTTATTATAGAGCGTTATTGAGAATTATATTGAGAACGTCAAAGTAATATTTCATCAGACAACAGAGGCATCATAGTCGATTTGGTTACAAATCAATTTTCAAAAAGAACTTTCTCAGAAAAAAAATGGATTGTTAAAAGGGAGGTATATACCACAAATACCCGAAACGACACAGGAAGGGAAGGGATATACTCTCCACTTCCAAAACTGAAATTATTAAAAGGTATCTGTGGCTTACCGGTATCTGTCAATTAAAAAAAAATAATATTAGCATGTCAAGCAATCACTTGTCAATAGCCATAGCATTCTCGGGTACCTCTAACAAGATTGAGAAAGACTTAATCTCTTCGGTATCTCAGGTTTTGCTAGATGCAATAAAAAGCAGTACAGGAAGCCAAGTACGTAGCTGTAATGGGAAACCTAGCTCAGCTGTCTTGTGTTTTCAGGTATGTCACTGACAGTGGCCCGAATGAATGGTTGTTCTGTGAAAATTTGTTACATTTACTGAAAAAAACATTGTAATCGAGTGACAGCCCTAATTTTATATAATATATATATATATATATATGAGAGAAGATATTAAAATACAGCAGTTCATTACATAATGAGGCTTAATCATTTAACCATTTTCCAGGCAAACAGGCCCCCCATATGTGCAAAAACTAAATGAGTGTAAGCACCTTGAGTACAAAGCTAAACCTTTGGAAAGGACATCAGTCAAAATGGCACAGCCTTAATTAGTGTAACACATCACTGGATAAGTAATCAATGGAACTGCCTGTAGCAGCAGCAGCAGCAGCAGACAATAATAGTTCTAGCTTTACAATAAAAGTAACAGGACAGCCATTGGCACAATGATAAATAATAGACAGTAATGCATAAGGATTTGGACTTTTCTTATGTTCCCCTTTCTAACAAAAATTGTTCATACATTTAAAATGTAGTTTCCAAATGAAGTTTAAAAAAAACAACGTCTTTATTTCCAGTAAAGAACATTATACACTCTTGGGAAATGCTTTACAACATCAAACATACATATGCTAAATCAACAATTTAAAAAGGCACCATTCATTCGTTTGTGGATTTGCACACAGAAAAGCAAGACAACATATACTTTATACTGTGTATTTATAAATATAACAGTACCTAGCAGTGACTAGCAGCCTTACATAGTGTTCAGTATCCTTCTATAAAGATGGTTATTTTTTACAATAGTAAAACATCAGTTGCTTAAAATAAGCATCAATGCTTTACCAGAAATATTTTAATGGAGTGTGTGTAATGTTTTCTAATACAGATTGATATCTGAAATTCAATATTTTGCACACTTCTAGAAGCCAAATACAGGCTTTGCATACAGAGTAAAAATAATGAGAACCACTATCATTTTTAAATATAATGCTTAGAGCAACTTAATAATAATAATAATAATAATAATAATAATAACTAAAGCAAATGAACAAGGATCTTAAAGTATAGTATCTATGTGGTTAGACTGTAATACTTTAATGGGATATATATTATTATATTAATGTACTTCTTTAGTTTGGGTGTCTACAGTGATCCTCCCTTGGACATTAGACAAGCAACATTTTCAATTCAAATTTATATGCCAGTTAGTTGTGGATTCTATGGCTTTCAAAACAACATGCATTGATCATTTGTTTTTCAGACAGCTCGAGTAAATATTGCACTTCTGGTGTAATTGTGTCTTTTTTGCAGAATGAATATCTCAATGTAACTTATCATGACTGCAGCCGATATGTCATGCAAACTTAAATCATATTACTTTGTCAATGAAATGTTTAGAATGCCCTGATTCCTCTGTCTTAGTATACTCCCTGTTTAAATGCACAAGTCCACCCTGGCCTTTTTAAACCCCCCAATTCTACTTTTACAGGTTTTGTAATGTTTTGAAACTTGCCATATGACTGTATCCCTTAATGGAATGTGCTAATTTAATAACAGAGTTTATTTCTTCTTCACACATCCCTGGTGTTTAACAGGAAGACAGAGTTGGCTCTGTATTTCTACTTAATATCAGGCTCAGCAGGCATACTTAGAAATGCTTGTAGTGAGAGTTAAATGTCAAAGGCCACAGACTAGGGCACTTAATGAAAGCAAAGTGGTTGGTTTCACAGCCCCGGATCAGCACAATTACTCTTGCCTAAAATAACATTAGGTAGCCCAACACTAGGGCTAATCTGGGTCTGTGAAACCAGCCAAGGTCAATTACCAAGTAGTTATCCCCTTGGTAAAGCATTAATGCTAATTGGATTCTAATTGTTTTTGTCAATCCATTTTGTAATGTGCTTTTATTGATATTTGTGGTACTGGATTGCTTTTGGCTGCTTGAAACCAAGTCACCATTACAGTGAGAATTTCAAGATTCTAAAGATTTAAGATAATCTATTGTAAAATACAGATATCTGTACAAGTCTAGTGTTTAAGAAAATATACATATTAAATAAATTGTAATATTAAATATTTATGTGCATTATACATTGACAATAAGTGATAACGGATTGCTAGGCTTTTCTGGTTGACCTCTCAACACAACATACCTAGTGTGGGATCTCACTCGGTATCACCCACTGTAGCCCTTAACTCCTGTACACAACTAACTGAAAAGCCCAAATACAGTACTACAGAGATTGAATTGTCTCAGGAAGATAAGTTAAAGTGTTACAGAACATGATGGCAAATTTTCAAGACATTAACTCCAGTCTAACTAACTATTTTTTGGAAAAGCGAAAAACACCTGTTCAAATTTACAAAAATACAAGCAGAAATGATTCAGAAGTGTTCTCAAGTGTCATTAACCTGGAAATTTACCCATTCAAAAAGGAGTTAATTAAAGACCAGAGTTTGAAGTGTTACTTGCTTGTCTGTTTTAGATTGTCTTTTCATTTTGACATGTATAGCTTCAGGTACTGAAGCAATAGCCAGCACAGACACCGATTTTGTAGAAGGTTTTACTCATGACTACATGTTAGCACACGTAGGCAGGTTCACTGACACCAGTTTGTGTGCATGATTACCTCACATTACCTCACACATACATTAAAAGAGAGAGTCTTTCCATTGTTAATAGTAGCTGTTATAAAGAAGGACTGGCTAGTGGATGAACAAGCACAATCCAAGGCATAAAGCATTGTTAATTGCTTCTGATGGCAACACCCACTATTTTCCTCATTTAGGGCCAGCTTTGGCCAGGTACCAGAAATCTCTGGGTATGCACAGAAACAAAAAGAGAAAAACAACAAGCATCCCTTCATAACTTCATCATCAAAAGTTTATGCTTCATTAAAAGTTTATGCTTCATAGTAAGTACCAATTTCCATACCAATTTCGAATTGTCAGACTACTGCTTCAGTTCATCGGGCATGTGTTTTTGAGCACAATGCAAAATATACATTCAAACCAAAAGGGACCCAAAAAGTGCTATGATATGTAGTTTCTGCACAGTGTAATAATCAAATAGATGGATGGCAGTATTTCAGTCATGGACAGAAATAAGGAATGTCAATCACTGCTTGACTAAGTACCAGGGGACAGAACCTCTGTGGTTAAACAAATGCCTATGTAACACGGTATCCCTGTTACCTAAAAAAAAAAAGCAAGAAACAGGGAATAAGCAGGTCTTATAAGTGGGCCTTAAGGTACTATTAGCAGGCACTGGCTATATCAATTTGTGTTTAAAAGGCTACATTTTCTTTGTTTTCATCTTTTAAAAAACAATCACTGATGGACAATCACTGTTTACATATATTACAGCATCTACAACACAGAGAAACTAATACTTAAGTTGTATCCAAAGAAGAGTCGAAAGAGCCAGTGATGACAAAGTTAGTGCCGCTGGAGTGGGTGGCCATGGATTGAGTAGCCTGTTGGCTCAGATTGTTACAGATCAGTACTAGCTGGTTGCTCTGTGCTTCCGAGAGGGTACTGCAGCTCTGGTAGACGCTGAAGTTGGTCTTTCTTCCGGGGATGTTGCCCTTCTCACACATGGTTTTGACCATCTTGGCCAGTTTGTTTTTACCCAGGGCTTGGCAATTGTACCAATGGAGGGCAGCCAGGTTCACAACAGGTTTGATAGATAAATAAAAAGGGGAGTCCTCATAACGCATGGCCGGAGGCCTCCTTTGGGCATACTCCTTATAGTCCTGCACGGGACAGGTCTGGGGTGCATGCGGCATAGCATATATCCGGAACTCTGCACCGCTCCTCTTGGTTTTGTTGTTGATGTCAGTCGTTTCCGGGCAGCTCCACTCCAGACACTCCAAGTTGGTCTCGGTCATTCGCAGACGCACATCACCCCATTTTAACGTGGAGCCGTGAAAACCAGCGCAGTGCCCAAATGCCTTTGTGTTATTCAGCCACACCAGGTTGAGTAGTCCCTCTGGGTTGAAGCGGCTCAGCAAGCCCCTTTTGCGTAAGATCAGCTCATCGGCAAAGGTGAGCTTCATGGATTTGTGGGGCTTGTTACCCTTACCTTTGAATTTAAGTTCCATCTGCTTTTGCTTCAGGGCTTCCTGGGAACGTTTGAAATCTTTGTCTCTTGTGATGCTGTAGGTGTACTTGTGTTCCTTGAGGTAACGCTCCAGTCCACACTGATAGTTGGCCAAGCTGTTGGGTTCATATTCAGAACCGTCTTTTTGTCTGGCATCCACAAAGAAAGAAGCCAGGTAGGCATCTAGTTCATTGCAAGGAATCGTGTAGATTTCCCGAGTTTCCGTCGGGTATTTGGAAATAAGGAACTCCCGGAAGTTTCGAAGTGACGTCTGGGTGCTCCTGATGGTCTTTTCGTTCTGTTCCCTGTTAGCTTCGGCTTGTCTTTCGTCAATATCTATTAAGAAAAGCAAGAATTAAAAAAGAAAAAAAAAACAATTAACCTCCCAAACGTGAACGTCTACAAATAAAATGATTATTTTTCTGGTAAAAACAAATTTGTGTAGTTCTGTGGAAAACAATATTACATACCTGTCTTATGTTTGAAAAGCCAACTCCGGTTTCACAAATGATGTACAAGATTAAGGCAAAAATCAAAATGAGATCCTCAAGGCCCTGCGGTACTAAGTGCATGGCGGTCAATGGAAAAGAAATTAGAAATTAAATTTATTTTTAAAACAATGGAGGACAATTTAAAAAAAAAAAACTTTAAAAAACAACAATTTTGAATGATGTTAAGGGTCAGATTTTGCATATCAAATGTTTTTTTTTTTTTTTGTTTTGTTTTTTTAACTACAGTATTTACTCATTTGTGAAACCAGAGGTTGCACTGGTTCCTATTGCTGTTTTCTTATTTTAACATATCATCCCAGTTACCATTTTCTACATCCTGGATTTTCTATTTAAATCAGTGTTCATGTTGTAACCAGCTACAACTTAAAACACTTACTTACACGCAAATCTCATAACTATTTGGATACAGGAAATTGACACTGGGTACAAGCAGTCAAGAATGAAAAGATATACAGGAAAAGGTCATTTTAAAAAACAATTTTGTTTTTGTGCAGTTTAAGTGATAATCAAAAATGAGCACTTGATCTGTACAAGGACTAGGTGTGTAAAATACCTAAAATGAAAATGTCTTTGAAATGCTGCCAAGTACTGTTTAATATATCAGTATGTCAGTATGGAATAGGAAAACGGCACCAGATATCAACACCTGAGGATGGACTGGAACAGCCAACAAGCTTACCCCTGAACGATTTTAATTAAACTACGCACAGCCACCTGTTAACTAGCAATTGTTCTGTTCTGTTTTTGTACCTACACCTGTCATGTTATTTAATCTTGGTGGTGGATTTTCACCGTCTACCAGCCTTGTTATACAGTACTTGCAACCATTCTTTATAGTAAACGTGCCACAAAATAAAATTCAAAATAAAAACATTCCATTAGTTAAACCGGTCTTCTGGCTTAAGCGTGTTAAATGACACCTTCATGCCAAATTCCTCCTTGAGCTGACTGACTATAAAAATCCCTACTGCTCTTATTGTGCCACACACATTTTCACACAGCAGTATGAGATCTATGTGACTGCTTACATACACAGCGTTTTATTCTCTGGGTGTTTCCCATATGAAATCAATTGCAAACAGTTTGTTTTGCAACTGATGTCATCTGGGGTACAGTCAGTGAATCCAAAAAAAAAAAAAAAACACACATCCGAGATACAGCACCTTTCAAAGCAATCATGATTCTTCAGTCAACAGACACAGTGAGATTTATTACTTTATAAAATACAGTATCAAAAGCATGAGTTCAAAAGAAAGTGGCACACACATTTTGTTGATTTCCCTATCTTCGAGGACTGTGCCATATGGCACTTTGCTGTGATGTCGTAATGTAAAAACAACATGACTGAATATGATTTCTAATTTTGGAAAGGTGAATACAAATATTAAAACAATTATTGGTAGATATTGCAGCAATACATACTGTACTCAATAGTCAACAACATGAAGTGATGCATTTTATTGTGAAGTCTATTGCCTCTTCAGTAACACCCAAGGAGTTAAATCCTACATCCCTTGTGGAAATATTTTCAATACTGCCACTACACATTCTTAAATCAAATTTACAACCTGTCTGTTTTCAGGATTGTGCTGCAAGCAACCCACAGCAAAGTAATTAAAAGAATAAATCCTAGCAAAAGATGCCTGCAAATCTATCTTGAATTTACTCAGCAAAGGAAGACAGATTTCAGAAAGCCTACCACTATTAAACAGTATACTGTACAGTTCACCACTATATGGATTACATATCGTGTACACACATAGTACTAATAGTCCTGCTGAAGTAACAGTACATCTTATCATACTTCTTAAATGGCTGCATGGTTTGATACTGCAGCTACTGTATTCCCAACATGGCAACCTGAGAAAGGTTGGTAACTTTAGCGAGTAAACAGTTTTGATTAGTCCGTCAGTGATACAGTGCCTGCAAACATGTTATAGTTTTGTACATGTGCATAGGATTTCTGTACCTTGGTGAAGTAAATATGCTAACCTGCACATTTATCGTGGTTCAATTCTGTACCCACCAACTTTACATGGATTAACTCCATGCACAATATCAAAGCAATATTCGGTTTACCAAGGATCCCTGCAGACGGCAGACGATGAACCAGTTAAAACTAGGAACTTGTTCAGGCTCCTCTTGTTCAGACACAGGTCATTAAAAGTTTTAATGAGGTTGCAGGTCCTCCTCTCAGCTAGAGTTGAATCACTAAAAACGAATGCCTAAAACATGTCTGGGCAGTCAAGGATGGCATTAGGTTTATGTGAACTACAGTATACCTTCATGGTGATCAGAATCTTTATTCATACAGTTGACCATGTTTAGATGAGACAGTTGAAATTCAATATATACAATACACCCAATTTTGTATTCACATAAGCAATACAGGGATAGAGTGATAGGAAATGCAACCTAATACATTCACTGTGTTTTAATGTTAGTGTTTTGCTCCATTGTTATACAGCCCAGCATATGTGTATTTACTGTGTACCAACAGAATATGCAGAAGTCAAAACACCAACTGTGACACTGTATTCACAAATGTACTGGGACATACTTTAACCCACAAGGGACATGGTCAAACAGCTCCTTCTAAAACGTGAAACAGCTATTTTAAAAGGGCATGTCCTGGGGGTAGTTCTTGCTAACACTTCGCCCACGCTACTCCACTACTCCGCTCACTCCACTGGCTCCCGATCACCGCTCGCATCCAGGTCAAGACTCTTGTACTAGCCTACAGATGCCTTGACCAGACTGCACCCAGCTACCTCCAGACCCTCATCTCTCCCTACACCTCCACTCGACCTCTCCGCTCCGCCTGCACTAGAAGACTGGCTCTACCTCCGCTACGCTCCCCTGCCTCCAGAGCCCGCTCCTTCTCCACCCTTGCTCCGCAGTGGTGGAATGACCTTCCTACAGATGTCAGGACTGCCCAGTCCCTGACCACATTCCGGTGCCTCCTTAAGACTCACCTCTTCAAACAGCACCTGTAGAACTCCTCTGTTTGTATCCTGGGACACTATCACCCCTCATTTAAATGTGCTTTATTTTGCTCTTATCTGCCCCCTATTTTACTGCATTTAATCCTGTACTTCAGAATACTGTAATCTGCCAAGTGTTTAACCTGTAGTATTTTGTATTTAATCATATCCTGATGTAACTATCACTATTATCTGCTGTATTATTGAATTGTGGTTTGTCACACTTGTACTTTGCTTGAACAAAAGTTATTGTATTTCTTGCTCTTATCGTATTACTTGTATTGTAACACTTAATGTATTTGCTTACGACTGTAAGTCGCCCTGGATAAGGGCGTCTGCTAAGAAATAAATAATAATAATAATAATAATAATAATAATAATAATAATAATAGAAACAGACATTTGCATGGAGCTAAAAGTTTCACACAGCTCTGCTCTTTCCAGAAGGCAACATTAGCAATTTAGCATCATTCTAATTCCTCAGCACCCAGTAACAGAACTTTCTGGATTCAACTACAGTAAGCTGCTTCAGTAGCTGTGTGTTTCCCATGCACAGTAATTAACTACTACCATACAGTCAGTGGGCTATCCATCGAAATACCTAATGGGTACATTTTCCACTTACAGCTTAATAAGCTTTGTTCTTTATTTTTGATCACATGAAGGCCCTTTTTTGAGCCAACTATGTTCAATTAAACACTTGGAAAAGTGTTGATTGTGAAACAAGTTTACTTTAGTTTTTTTCTCCCATAACTTGATTGAGACTGTGATTCTGTTTCATTGATAATGTAAAAAATCAGCTCCTTATTTTTAGTGCAAACCAAACACAAACAGCGAGTTCAGTTAAATTGATTTGATTAAATGGTAATTAAGAGGAAATTATTTGCAAAACAGGTTAGAATATTTTTGCAACGAGTCATTAAGATTTTAAATCTGTGAAAAGCCATTTAACTGAACTTGCTTTTTGTGTTTGGTTTGAATTAAAATAAGGAGCTGCCTTTTTCTCCCCCCCCCCCAGAGTTTAATTAAGAAATGGAGTCGGCTCAATATAAACTAAAAAGGGACATCATATGACCAAAAATAAAAACCGAAAATGAAGAGCCCTAAATATACAGTGGTAGTGTACATATACGTTTGTCTTTAACCATACTGAAACTATCACTACAAGAAAAAACTTAATTATATTACATTACAGTCTTTATTATGGTATTTTTTTCTTTGCTAGGAACCACTAGATTTATGAAATTTGA
Source organism: Acipenser ruthenus (assembly GCF_902713425.1). Lineage (NCBI taxonomy): Eukaryota > Metazoa > Chordata > Actinopteri > Acipenseriformes > Acipenseridae > Acipenser > Acipenser ruthenus. Next base: position 29,891,395 of record NC_081190.1, on the reverse strand, counting down.
ATTTTAATCTTAAAAGCTGCCATTTTTTTTAAATACTATTATGTTGGGTTTAGCCTAGAATCTTAGGCTAGTTGCAACATCCAAGTTTCTATTACTGACAACACTGTCCACTCATCTGCCATCTGATTTCCCCCGATGGGAAGATAGAAAAGGAGATCACCTGAAAAATAGCCGGTCAGGAATTTGCCAGAGATGATACTGTGACTCAAAAAATGGAACTTTGATCTACTCTTATAAATATCCACAACTACGTTTATGCCTACACAAATTGGCTGCTACAAGTTGGTCCTCCAAATTGTACCAATTGTGTGCTCAGTGTACGGTATATACCAGATGTGACGCATCCAGTAAAGGTACTCCGGGTGGAGTGCAGGATGCGCCCTATAGCCTGGAGGTCACCGCTTCGGGTCCAGGCTATTCCACTGCCGGCCGTGGATGTGAGTTCCCAGGGGGCGGCGCACGATTGGCCGAGCGCTTAGGTCGACTAGGGTCTCCCCGGCTCACCGAGCACCAGCGACCCCTGTAGACTGGCCGGGCGCCTTCGGGCCTGCCTGCAAGCGGCCCAGAGCTGCGTGGTCCTCCGACGCTGTAGCTCTGAGGAAGCTGTATGGCGGGCCTGCAGAGTGAAAAGAAACAGACGGCTGACGACACAAGTTTCAGAAGACACGTGTGTTCGTCTTCGTCTCTCCCGAGTCAGCACGGGGGTTTGCAGCGGTGAGCCAGACTTAAATTGTACATTTCAAATTGGGGAGAAAATGGGGTAAAAAACAATGGCGATTCCAAATAAAAAAAAATAAAATAAAAAAAAAAAAGAAAGAAAAAGCATAGTAAAACAAGGTTTCACTAAAACTGAAAAAAACAACAAATTAAATCAAATTAAAAACAACCAAAAGTAGAAAAATAGTCTGCACCCCAAAAATATAAATACATACACAAGTTTAATGATGTATAAATAACAGCCTCAAATAAAAATACTTACCTTTTATTGCTGTTGAAATTTTGCACACTTTTCATTGTTTCTGTTTAAATACCCTTTAACAAAATAAATTGTAGAACCCCCTTTTAACAATACTATAGATTTTTTTTTCCCCCAAATAAACTTTATTCACAGTATAAACCTTGGAAACCATTAGACATTGTAACTTTCAAACCAAAAGACCATTTTCATTCCAGAAATGTTGGCATCTTGCTTCACTGGTAGTTTTTGGAAGTTTACTTCTGAATTTGTCCAGCACTAAGGCTACATTGTGAGTATAGAACTATACTTTAATCTGTTGGCTTTGCAAAATAAAATTATCTGACCTGATGTTTGTACAGTGCTTTAAATATTGAAAACATACTAAAACATACTCAAGGTTCTACAAGCACAGCTTTTGAAATGCGGATACTGAGAAAAAGTAATATCAGCATAAAATACTAACCTTACGCATGCGCACCAATAAAAAAAAAAAAAAGAAATGCGGACTTCCGTATTGTTTTTAAGATGCAAATGCGTACCTTCAGTACATTTCTAACAGGAAGGGTGCTCTGGGATGTGTCTTTATTGCTTATAAAAGACCCTGAGAATAAACATGTATGATGTCATTGCAATCACTCTGGTGAAACAATGGCTTGTAATTTCTCCAAACATCAATATTTTTCAACAAAACTTTCAGGAAGTACTGTAAAGTCCCTCAGGTCATAGAATAACCCATTTTTATAGATGTATCTCTAAGCAGGATACTTAATAATAAAAAAATACTTAACGCTAAAGAAAAAAAAAAAAACAGAAAGCTTGTATGGTTTCTGAAGTACTTTATAATGTTCCCCAGATTGTTCTGAAAAAACGGATATCCAAGATGCTACTGTAGTTAATTTTTACAGGAAGAGCCAACTACAGCCAAAAAAAACCCTGGTCCTGGGGGAGCATCCCACTGAAAAACACTTGGTCCTTAACAGGGGTTAAGCAGTGCTGCTTGTGATCCCGCCTATCAGCCTCATGCCTTTCTGCCCTGACGTATATTCATGTGTGTAAGATGACCACTGAAACCTTTGATCTGAACCAAGCATCTTTGACAGGGGTGCAAATCATTTTGCAAACTGGTGCCTACTGGTGCTAAATTATAAATACCACCCTAATCAAGCCCCCCTAACTACGCACACGACACAAACCTTCTCTCCTGTGTATGTGGAGGAGTATGGGTGGGTCATTTGAGTAGTCCAGACCCAATGAGAAACTATCATCATCTATGGTTGTTAATGAATAAAATAAATGAATAATAATAACAACAATAAATTAAACATATCTACTGGTGTCAGAATTTAATGTCGCTCGTGCTATATGAGGTACCCTAGTGCTAGAATCTAGCTCCAAATTTGCACCCCTGATCTCTGACATCCCAATTGTTGAAATGTCGGAGGAGGTGGTGGAGCTGGACAGTGACTTGGATGATGACCCCTAATTTTGGTGAGTACCAAACCCTTTCTGCTGGTACTCATGTGAGAACCTAATGATAAAAGTTATGTGAACCCCTGCTTATAATACTATATTAGTATAAAATGCCATGTCATTGTTAAACTGAACATGAGTGTGGGACATAACAGCTTTATTGCAGCTGACAGACTAACCCAACAAACATATACTTGGTAGTGGTGGGAAAGCTTTACATACAAATGTGTTGATTGTAACAGCAAATTTAATCAAAGCACAATGGAAACTGTAGACTTACTGATCAGATCTGAATTTTACCTTGAAACTCACACAAATGAATCAACTCCCACCATTTTTCTTGATAGTTTTTTGCAGGGACAGCTAAATAATTCTGTATGGCCAAATTACAAATCTTTGCATGTTAGTGCATGTGTAAAACAGTGTTCTGTAACAGAGATGTGATTAGTGTAGATGAGCACTGGAGCTTTAAAATGTCTTAGAATCAAGGCAAGTGGTGAAACTTACATCTCAGTTAGATTTCCATACTTTTCCAAACATGCCCAACTTTAGTTTTGCAGCCAATTACTGTTCTTCCCAAGAGAGTTCTGGGCCACTTTTGTTCATGAATATTTCATGCTAAACTTTCCAACATATGTATTCTGAAACAGTTTGAAAAATCTGTTTTGGAAAATGGTGACATCAGATACTCAGCACAGGTCAATGAATATTTATGATGGCATCTGGGTCAGCTTTGCTGTTAGTTACTCAAGCTTACATGGTACTGAATCTTTGATACTCAGGTGGGTTGTTTATGTCATGTAACATTTTAAAGATTACTTACGTAAACCACCTCTCACATACCATGCTGTCACCTTTCAGACAAAACTAAAACTCTCCCACATCTGGCGAGAACACCTATGTCTTACTGTGCACATGAACGACACACTCTGAGGAGTCTTACCTGATGCTGCTTCAGTGTTACCATCCATTGCAAAAGCTACAGAGGCATTATTTTGCTGCTGGCTGGAGCTGACTTCCGGCTCAGTGATCATGGAGGGAGAAAGAGCAACCTCGCAGGAAGCCACTGGTTTGGGGGACGGTTTGACAAGCTCTTCTATTGGGACATGCTCAGTCTGCCCTGGAATCTGCAAGGCCGATAAGGGAATGTTGATTTGCTGGTTGGCTCCAGATGTACTGACTGGCATCTGATGGGTCAACGGCTGGCTGGAAGCCTGGACATTCGTCACAAGTCTACAGTGTCCCGCAACAGGGCCCCTTACAGACATTGGAATCATACCATGTGAACTGATTGGGGGAGAGATAGAGACTCCTTGAGTGTCATTCTCGACACTGAGGATGGGAGACGCCAATGTGGGTGGCATATGAGGCACGGTGTATGATGAAGGTCCTGGGAGAGGGGTTTGGGACTGCTTTGGTGTCTGAGTGAGGGACAAAGCGGGGCCATTGATACCCCCAGTAAGCTCAGCATCGGCGACAATGTAGTAGTCCTCAGGCATCTCCTGCTTTATCTTCTTCACGATCATGTTGTCTCCTCCACTGCTGCCGCTATCCTCCATGTTTTGGCAGGAAGGTTTGCTCTCTGCACCAGAAGGAAGTGGGCTTGTGTTGGGCCTCTTCTGAGGGGCACTGTGCTGCTGCTGTCTGAGCAGCTGGGTTTCAAAGTCACTGTCCTCGTCCGTTGGAGAGGACTCACACACCATGTCAAACAAGGCGTTCTCATCCTCATATTCCTCCATATTGTCTTCTACTTCTGAAGGCTCACTGCAGTTGGAGAAGTCGCAGGAGTCTTGGGTCCGGTTGCAGTCCACCTTGGCTTTCACCGTCCTTCCTGGGAATCTCTCCCCGGGACTGGGCTGCGTTTCGGAGGCCGCCCCACTAATGCTGGCACTGTCTGAGTTGAAGCTGCGGCTGTCCTGATAGCACATGCGTTCCTGGGATCCGGCCCGACAGGTAGCCGTCAGAGGCCAGTGGTAAGCATGACCGGCGGTACAGCCCCACATGGCTGTCAGGTTCCCATGGGAGCCCTCAGACAGCAGGTGCTTCAGGTTGGGGATGAGGCTGCAGATCGTCCCATGGCTGTGGGCCCAGCTCACCAGCTTTGACAGGTTTTCAGAAGACGTATGTAAGCAGTCCTCCATAGCTTCAGCTTACTTCCCTATAAAAAACAAAACAACTGAACTGAAACATTTATAACACTGCAAAGAAAAAAGTAGCAGTAGCAGTGATCTGTTGGGAGCTGAAAACTAAAACTGTACGCCATTGATAAATTCACACTGTAACTAAATCCATCACTCTGATGGACTAATATTATATGCAAATTGAAAACTAATGGATATAGCTGCAAAAACGAGAAGGTCAGGAATGACTGATAAAGTCAAGTAGAAAGTACATGGAAGGGTATGAGTTATCTGGAGAGATTTGTGATAAAGAACACCATTCTTTTGTGTTCATTAGCTGAGGGGCTGTTGCTGAAGCAAATTCTGACAGAAAATATCACTTAACACTGTAAAACTCCATAGACTCAGGGGTGTCATTCTTATCCTTGACTGATGATTTCTTCTGGAACAAAACTTCTTCTCTGGGGAATTTTTCATGTGCTTTATTATAACATGGCAGCAATCTTGTTGGCAGATTGGTGAGAAAAGGGGCAGATATGTATCATAAAGATTTATGGAAAACAGACATCAAGCCTGAATGTACAGTACTATGCTTTCAACATTTTAATGGCTTCCAGGCATGACAATAGACAGTATGTCATAAATGTGATGACACCAGGCATACAGGGGAGTGGAGGAGAAACAACAGCCAAACAATGCGATACCTCAGTGTACACTAGAAATGACAAGCTTGGTCAAACCTTGCTATCTTAATCCAGCCACTGGTGAATGTAAACTTGGGTTGGATGCTAGTATTTTATATAATTTAATTTAGGGTATTAAGTGGATGTAATGCATACTGTAGATGGGAAATTGTACTGTAACTTGAGTTAAACTTTTCTCACCAACAGGTTAATTTTACATTATTCTACAATAAGCTTCAGCTATAGAGCAAAGTTTGTTCCACTTTTTCAAGGCATAATGTCTTTATGAATTCTTCACCGCAATTCTAGTGCACAGGTTAAGTTAGCTGATTCGATTGAACTGCCCTGTTTTTAACTCTGTTTCCAGCTTGATCTTTTTAAATATAAAATAGCTATCTTAATGGCTTTGAAAAGACTAAGGACAAGGTACTATAGTCAGTAGTAGGAAGTACAGTCATAATGCAACTAATGCCTTTTTTAGCATAATCATTTACTATTTAGTCAACTTTTTAGTACACCTATTTAAGGTTTTCTGGCTCTGTAACTACTGTTATCAATATGGCTTCTTTCAGCCACCAAGGACAGTCTTAAACTACAACATCATCACTAAAAAATATAATTATCAAGAGACTAAATGTTTCAATATTTAAAAATACCCCCCGCTGTCACCCTTTCACAAACTTAAAAACTTAAAATTGTTGGGCTATTGTAATGCAGCTTATGAAACAGCAGTTTATTGAGCCACTCCAATACAATATCTTATACCATGCAGAGATGTTGGTGCTATCTGGTATCCACATATGAGATGTAATAAATAAAACACAACAAAACCAGCAATATGCACTTCAATGTCAGCGCCCATTTCCTTGGTAGAACACCATCTGCTTTGCCTAATACTATTATATTTTGCTTTGTGTTGCAGCCCCTAGCTGTGCTTACTAAGGAGGCTGAAGAGATACAAGCAGTGTGCTGTTGCTGTTTCATAATAAACTGTAAAGAATTATGAAGTGCACCTCGGAGTTCCACTACTAGCTTTTTTACTCTTTTTCAATTAACAAACCAAAAATAAAAAGTTTTAAAATGAATTCCGAGTATATACATGCAATAAGTGTACTGGTATATAAAAAAGAAAATAAAGTGTTACATAACACAGCTTCAATGTACACACAATAAAAAGGTACTTTTTTTTTGGAGTACACATTTTGAGAATTTCCCAATTGTACTTAATAATTATAGTTTTTAATATGAAAATACGTTATTGAAATATTACCGTGTACCAACAGACACTAGATACTCACACCTACACTATGAGAGACAAATACTCAATAGGCAGCAGTGTGGAGTAGTGGTTAGGGCTCTGAACTCTTGACCGGAGGGTCGTGGGTTCAATCCCCAGTGGGGGACACTGCTGCTGTACCCTTGAGCAAGGTACTTTACCTAGATTGCTCCAGTAAAAACCCAACTGTATAAATGGGTAATTGTGTGTAAAAAATAATGTAATTGTATGTAAAAATAATGTGATATTGCTCTGGATAAGGGTGTCTGCTAAGAAATAAATAATAATATATTCAGTCTCTTTCGAACCTGTACTGCAGCTCTGGTAACTTTCAGATTCAGTGTATCAGATATCACTGTCTTTTATGTAAACAGTATCTGAGTGAAGCTGATACTTTAGGAAAGAATTAACCCTTCAGTGGCAAGTTTGGCATCAAAAACGATAGTATACTTGCATACTGTATGTGTGGTTGTTAATCTTTGAGCACAGTAGTTTTGGGAGTTACACCAATGTATTTAGGTGTCAACAACTCAGTGGATTATAGGCCCTTGTCTCTAAACTAGCAGGGTGGGTCAAATCATCTCACCAGGTCGCAAAATGTGACCAATTTTAATATGGTCAGTAGGTTTTACTGTAAATTCGCCATATTTGGGACTAAGCATTTACTGTACATACAACAGAACTTCGGCTCTATAATAAAAAAGCTTTCCGCTTCAAAATCTGCACCGCCCCTTTTGATCTCACAGAGCCAATCCTTTTAGACTCCAGGAACCAACCCCCTTTTCCTGTTTCCACAGTAACACGGACCAGACATCAGCATACAAGTGATTTGTCCCACCCTGATTACAAGTAATCAGTTTGTCTGCAAATATTTTATTAAAATTAAATGAAGCATACTGAAATACACCATATAGACAACATTAAAAGTGTCTATTATTAGCGCGGTTGAAGCTACCTACCTGTCATGAACTTCTATTACATATAGGTAGGCTTGGCAGGATTCGATTTTTTTTTTTCACTTCACACTCGCAGACCGACCAAAAAAATATTTCCATCGTTAATAATCGAAATTTAAAGAAAGGGGATGTAAGAAAAATGATGGTTGAAAACGTATTAGAGTTCATTAATGTGTGTAAAATGCAATGAGTGGAGGAGGTACAGTATTTACATCCCTGGCTAGAGCAGCCTGATCCAGGGCGGAGCTGTGAATAATTTGAATAACATGCCTTGTGATAACAACATAACAGCACTTGATTACTGGAAAAGTGAAATCCAGTCACTACCTGGCATGTCCGGTGTGGCATTACGTGCACTCGCAGTGCCAGTAACTTCAGTGTCTGTGGAAAGGTCATTCCGTTTGTTCAGAAAAGTTCAAGACAAACGTCGCACGTGCCTCTCTGAAGACCGAGTTGGATAGCTCAACGTTTTGTAGGCTACTACAGTAAAGACATAAACTTAAATGTGGAGAGCTTTGCTGGACCTAGCAAATAAATATGCATTCCAGTAACTGTAACAAAAGACCCGAGAATTTCTTTTTTTTTATTAATCTTTACATTTTGTACAAATGAACTATCAAATGAACAGAATCATTTAAAGCAGGTTTGATTTACTGATTTATAGATATTTACTTTTTATATTTTGACATATGATTTTATAAAGCTTTTAACAGTATACAGTCTGTCATTAATACACACACCCCTAATTTCGTGCAATCCTGAAAATTTAAATCGATAAAAATCTTATCCATCGAAATTCTTAAATAAAAATCGAATTCTGCCAAGCCTATATAGGTCGTAAATGTGCACTTTTGAAAGAAACACGTTACAGCAGACATGTATTTTCTTTTTAAAATATGAAAATAAGCAGGCTACAGTACAAGTACAGTTTAGTACTATAGTACCAGATGTCTCGTAACGTACTGTACATGTATGTATGTATGTATTGTAAGACAGCAGGGAGGGGGGTTAAAATCCTCCCTGTGTAGGATATGTGCGCAGGCACCCTTTTTGGTTAGTTTTGCTTTATTGTTTTATTTAATTTGTTAATTGTTTTATTATTAATTATCCCCTGCACCTGGTAATTATTGTTAAATTAGAACCAGGTGCAGGGTATTTAAAGAGGGCAGTCAGTTTGCTCAGGGCTGCTGAGAAGAAGGAGGCAGAAAGGAGTACTCTGCTTCCTGGCAGTCGTGAGGTACAAAGTGTGCTGTATTAAAACTGTGTGGTTTTTGTTTATTGTTTGGTGGGGAAACGGCCTAGCTGTCCCACTTGTAGTCAGGGTGTTCCTGTGGGTTAGTTAGTGCTCGTACAGAGCTAGGTGTTTATTTTGTGTGTGTTTTGTTTTGGTATTGTTCATTAAAAATAGCGCAACTGCGCTTAAAATCCATTCCAGTGTGTTGGGTCGTATTTTTAAAGGGGCTAGAACCGCGAAGAGGGTCGATTCGTTTACAGTATGTATGTACTACACCCATGTTACAATCTTAAGGAATGGGCATTCGGTTAAAATTCTACATTTGTGCAACTTTGATAAATCATACAATTGAGAAGAAAAAAGCAGCAACCAAAGTCAAGATATAATAATCTATTTTGTAAACTACAATAGAATTAACAACTATACCCCATTTATTGAACAAAAAATAATTCTAATTCACAGGGGGATTCCCTGCAGTTGCTTTAGCTCCTATACCTGTGAATAAACCCCAAGGTCAAATCAGCAGCTATTACAGTTGTATTGTTTAAAATGAAAATTACTGGCCTTTTTATATCTTCCCCACATTGTCTAGATCAGGGGTGTCAAACTCCGTTCCTGGAGGGCCGCAGTGTCTCTGGCTTTTGTTCCACCCAAGCTCTCAATTACTTAATTGGTCTAATTATTTGATTAACTGGGCACATTTAACACTTCTGTTCTGGCCTCAAAATGTTTCACAGGTAGTGTACCTTGAATCAAGTGCATTTTTTAAATCCTCAAGTGTAAAAGACCTTAAAACATATGAAATATGTCCAATTGAACTACTAATTAGATCAATTATGTTAATTGAGAGCTTACGTTGGAATGAAAACCAGAAGACCCTGCGGCCCTCGAGGACTGGAGTTTGACACCCCTGGTCTAGATGAAGACATTTCTGAGTCAACATAAACTCCAAGGTCTTTTTCATAGATTCCTTCTTCAATTTCAGTATCTCCCATGTGATATTTATAATGCACATTTTTATTCCTGCGTGCAGTACCTTACACTTTTCTCTATTAAATGTAATTTTCCATGTGTCGGCCCAGTTCTGAATGCTGTCTATTTTGAATGACCTTTGCTGCTGCAACGGTGTTTGTCATTCCTCCTGTTTTTGTGTTGTCTGCAAATTTAACAAGTTTGCTTACTATACCAGAATCTAAATCATTAATGTAGATTACGAATAGAAGAGGACCTAATACTAAAGAACAACGGAGAGAAATTTTTGTAACTTATTCAATGCCTCCAAAATCGCTTACACACGAAGATTGACTCAGCCTAGGAAATAAGTAACTGCAACATATACATCATTTTACGGTAAACATATCATTGGAAATTAAATATGTTTATAATCCAAATTTGATGTATTTTCTGGAATCTCTGAGAACAGTGAATGGGTGCTATATCAAAAATGTCAATAGTTCCCGGTTATCCACCAACTTACAAAAGGCACAAAACCTAAATATATACAGTAATTAATTCCACAGCACATTTTTATTACTGCTATAAAAAGACACACAGCTATTTCCAACACTGCAGAGTAGTTAATCAAGTTAGCCCATGTGGATGATTAACACTGAAATTAACCACACTGCTCATTAGCATTTAAAAGAAAAATAATAAGCCTGGTAGCACACAACTCTGTATATTCAATTTCACAACAGGAGTTGTTTATTTTTTGCAAACCTAATGTCACTGGTTAAAAAGTGGAAAACACAACAGCACTCTGTCCAGTGGGTTTCATATTCAGATTTAGATTTAGAAATTGTATTATATTGGAGCTAAGAATCAATTGCATATTCCTCCCTACAGGCAATTTCACAAAAGGAAACTGTAATGATGTGACACGCAGACCGTTTTAAAACTTCCAGACAGCAGAGGTACAGTTTTAAAAAATGTTGAAAACCACGGATGTAAAGGAAGTACAGTATCAATATTCATTGATACACAATGAATATTTACCCCTTCTAGCTGAACAAAATTCATAACACACTAATGGAGGGGCTCACATACCCTGATTAGCTTTAATCTTGGACTATCTAATGTTACCATAGGTAAAGTAGGCCTAATCCATGACTAGTGCTAATAGAGGTCTGTGAAACCTGCCATTTGAGCCACTAAATACCCCCAGAAAATACACAGTTCATGAAAGTATGTTAATAGCACAGTGTACATACCCAACACAACGGTTATAGTATATAAAGTAAAAACGTGATATGAAGTACATTTTAAATTCTTCTGGTTAATTCCACTAGCCAAAGCAGATCACCTAATATTATCTACAGTTGTGTATAACTGGCTATACATTATACAAGTTAAAAATGAGCAGTAACACTACTCTAAGCTGTTTTAGAATAATAATCTTGATATAATAGTTTGACATGTCTTAATTCAAATCTGGATGGATGATATGGCTGTGAAAATACTATAAAAGCATTTAAAAAAAATAAATAAATAAAAAACGTAGAAAAAACACACACCTAAAGCATCTTCAGTACACATACACAACTTAAGTTCTGTAAATGCCATTCAAAACTAAACCCCTACACTAATGCTGAACTTGACAAACTGTCTCTCCCAAAAAGCAAGAAATTACCTCAGAAGTAAAGATTATTTAATTATAATTTGAGTAAAAGGTATTGGACATATTTAATATAACATTAAATTGTATTGCAATCAACGCAGTGGGCCTCACAAAGGAATTTGCTATGCCATACCAAAGGGATGCCTGTACTGTGTCTTTGTTTGTGAGGTGGAATGCTGCTAGAAGGGGTATTTTTTACTGAATGCTTTTGTATACCAATAATGTCTGTAGTACTTTTTACACTAAAACAATAAACTAAAACACTATGCTGGCACAAATAACTTACAATGTCACAATGCATCATTTAAAACTTTAAACAAGCTCTAGACGTTAGTGAAGTTAAATCAATTTTAAGATACTTAAACTTAAAGAATAAAAAAAACATTGTGTATGATTTATAACACTTAAGTTATCCACTAGTTGTTGATATTTGTACTTTGTGTTTCCTCTATTCTGTAGATTTCTTGTAATTATTTTGTTCGTTAAAATGAAAAAGCTGCAATAAAAATGAAAAAAAAAATCACAGTAGCGGTATGTATGACGTTTTATTAACAACAATAACACGCCGCTGTCTCGCCATACCCTTATCGGTATGTTACATATAGACGAGTACTAGCGCAAAATGATTGCATTCTAAATACTTTTTTGTAAAGATGTCTTCATAAAGCTGAACGATGTAAAGCTTTTTGATGCTAGCTAAACTTTATTTTTAGGTTCTTTCCTTAAAAAAAAAAAAGTTTTACAGGTGTATTTGCTTTGATGAACGGCTGAATCTACGAAAAGCTCCATAATTTGAATACGTTGTATATCTCGATGCTCAGACTGCAGTTAGACGGTCTTATCAGACACAATGCAATGCGCAGACTCTAACCGGGATCCTCCTCCTCCATTAGAAACAGAATAGAATTGCACACAAAATAAGGAAATTGTTATAAAACACTTCAAACGACTTTCTATTGCTGTGTGCATGGTGTACAACAAAGAACATGTTGAGAAATGACGTGTTGACTTTTATGCAACTCTGCTTTTTTTGCAAAAGAATCAAATTGAATAGCCCTAAGTAATAAACGAGTTAGCTCCCTGCACGTATCCACCGAGTCAAGGACTCCACAGGAACAAAGACACAAAGGACCTATTCTCGTGCAGACCAGCGGTACAATAACAAAACACAAACCCAAGAACTCACTCCCCCGAAGCAATGAACACATACCTCCCAAATGGTAAAACTCCATAGGAATTCAAGCCAAGGTGTGATATGGTATAAACGTGTGATAGTTATTTCCCGAGATCTGCCTTTATTTGCCTTGCGTTCCGTGATATAAAAAGGTCCCCTAACTCCCCTGCATTTAGACGGGAGACTCAGCGCTCGTATCAGCAGACACCGGAACTGGGCTCACAGAGTCATAAATATACCACAGGAAGTGTGCAATAACTCTTCTACTGTTACAATGTGGCCCTAGTCTGCTATCTTATTACATGCTGCTGGCAGAGGAATAATGTGACTCCTGTAAAGTTTATTTCTTCCTCCCTTCTGTCTGATACAGAGAAGCTGGCAGCTAAAGAGCTCTGCTTTTAATTGTTTTAATTGCTTTTAAAGTTGTTTTAAACTATCTTAATACTGCCTAGTGTATGTCTTATTTAGGACAGCCTGTTAGTGCATAATGTGGGTGTATATTCTTTTTTGCGTAACCCTAACAAAAATGTGTCAATTTAAGCAAGAATATATATATATATATATATATATATATATATATATATATATATATATATATATATATAAATATAAAGGAATATTGGAATATTGAATGTTGGCTACTGATAACATGTGTCAACATATATCTGAAATAGGTCAAATCAGTGGAAGAAAGTGTTACCTAGTGTATTATATAACTTAAATAAATGTACAACAATGCATGTTATGTCATGCACAACATAAACTGATCCATGTGACAACAACTGACAATAATATTTTCTATACAACCATGTTAATGAGATTAATGGGGGGGATTCAGTGCTTTTACAAAAAAAAACTGTAGGGTGTAAATGTGTAAGCCCTGTCATAACTGCCATCTACAATGTCTATATATATATATATATATATATATATATATATATATATATATATATATATATAATGTAATCAAACTTACCTAGGTTCAAAACTAACTAAATAAACTAACTAGGCTACAATGGTAGCCAAGGGCTTTCAAGAAGTCCATAGTCAAAAACGACCTGTCCAGAGTACTGAAAGTGCTCAAATACCCAACTAATGAATAATAATATAATATCTTTATATAGCACCTTTCATAGTGGACCACCATCACAAAGCACTTTACAGAGGTAGGCTGTGCATTATATGCAGAGTCACTTACAATATGACATTGATTTAACATCTCATCCGAAGGATGGAGCACAAAGAGGTTAAGTGACTTGCTCAGGGTCACTCAGTTAGTAAGTCAGTGGCAGAAGTGGGATTTGAACCAGTGACTCAGTCGCAGGGGTGGGATTTGAACCGGTAACCTCCTGGATACAAGCGCTGGACTTTAACCACTGGACCACACTGCCTCCTAAAGTGCTGTTGTCAAGTTATCTGCCATGATGGCCTGTCCCATCACAATGCAATGCTGCATGCTATTTAAAAACAACTACACACAGTGCGGACAATGGGCCTGACATGTCTGCATGCCAAATAAAGCATGTCAAAAAATCCATCAGAGTTGCCTCCATACATCAAGTAAACAACAAAATTACTTACCTTTTTTCCTGTTTTCTACAGAATAAAATAATAATAATAATAAAAAAAAAACTCATATACTTTTGCATATACAGATAGCCAGCCCCAATATAAAACAAAAACAAAAGCTTTTCACAAAATGCTATTTTTTTTTTTACATAACCATACGGTCTTGACTGAGCACCAAAAAACTTACAAATACATTTTTTTTTTCCTTTGGTATGTCAAACAAAAATATTTATCAATAATAATTATAGAATTAATTTGTGAGGTTTGGCTGAATTTAATGGTTAGGTGCTCCTTGATAATACCAGCACTTTTATTCAAATTATTATGTGTTCGAGACAGATGATCTGCACTGATTTGTACTGGTAACAGGCCACAGCAACACCAAACCATTTGGACCAGGCAGTAAACTGACCGTTGTTTGATTTTGTTTTGAAATGTTTCCAGATGGCGATGTTAATTAAATTATGATGGAAGTATTTCACTTATTTACATGTTTCTTTCTTAATTAAATTTTTTATTACAATTTCTAACTACAAAGAGCAACTCCTAACCTTTAGTCTGAACTTGCATATTTAAAACTAAAGTATGCAAAATAAGCAAAGAACCTAAATATCTTCAAGGCAGGAAAAATGTAATAAAACTGATTTAAACTTTATTTCTATGTGTTAAAATATAGTACATCAAGTAAGCTACAAAATTATGAACCCACCAGGCAATTACCTTTGATCAGATCATCTTTTATATAAAGGGACTTTGATCAATTCAATTTGGAAGAAATTCATCAAGAAGATGATAGTTTCTATAATGCTGTATAATAATTTTAAGTGAAGGCCACTCAACACATTTTAAATTGGTGCTGCAACCAATGCATCAAGCAACAATCATTAAAAAAAATTGTTTTTGGACTGATCCCCTGGAAATCCTTTTCTCAAAACCCCATATACTGGTTGTTGAATTCCTATTTCTGCCTTTGCTACTCATGTGACCAATGTGGAGTGGAATTGTTAGTATTTTTACTGCTGTGTTTGTGAAACTTAATAGGTTGATCATGCATACATCTTTCTTTTTTTTGCCTTGATGTTGGCTCTAATTTACAGTCATGGTGGAGGACATATGTTACTGCATACTTGTTTCAATCCGTTGTGAGGGGGGCTGGTGATAAAACAAGACTAGTGTTTATTTTTAATAAGTGCTAAGAAGAGTAGTTAAGAAGGATGGGACAGTTTGGGGTTAAACTCACACACAGAGACCTAGTAGTGTATTCCCTCAGTCAATCTATTAACTTTCACAAGCACAGCAGGAAAAATACTATGAACAGTTCTACTGCACATTGATCTAAAGTACTGAAGCGCTCTTATAAAAATGAAATAATACTAATCTGCAGAAATATAAAAGGACTCCATAAACACTTCTTTCAACTGACAGTCCTGAAGTCACACCACCAACTGTTCCATAATATCAGTTTCGACAGCGTGTAAGCTGCATTCTCTACACTGTAAGAGAAAGTCATGGTTACAAATACTTAATAAACAGTGTTACAACAAACAATGTAGCATTGCATTTATGTGTACCCCAGGGAGCACCTGAACTTGATCAAGGATTGTAAGGCAGCCAGGAACACACTTAGGGCCCAGTTCACATAATTTGTTGTTCTTGTTAGTGCCATTTCTGTCTTAATATTAGTGCTACTACCTTTCAGCAAATTAGCTAACCCACAAAGGCCAGTCTGTGTTTGAATTGGTGTTACATGTTTTCTTGATAGAGCTTTGTGAACTCATTTGGGGTGAATTAATTATATAATATGTGCAACCCAAAGGTCACTTCTTGGATTTTTTTTTTTGTTCTATTTTTGACATAAAAAAGTGACAATATAATTTTTTATATGAGCAATTGATGAGTAAATGCTAAACAGCTTGCCACAGCAGGGTGATAATAACACACCTCCAGTCTTTTATCACTGAATCGGGCCCTTAGTGTTGATGAACTTCATGGGAAAAGTGCTAGTGGTGTAGAATAGGTGGCATGTGAACTCCCCAGATTGTGAAGAAATGCAAAAGTTTCTGATTGTATAACACTACTAACATTCCAATTATATGTAGCATTGTTATCATTCAATGCTAAGTATATGCTAAACATTGTTTGTGTAACTTTTCTTTGTCAGTAGTTACCAGTCAGCAAATTATCATTCCGTAGTCTTAATTAGCTTTAGGTCCACTTTCGTTAATAAATACTGAGTTTAACAGTAGTCTCAGGCAGTGCAACAATATGAAGAATCTCTTCTCTCAGTGTAAGTCCACAACTATTAATGCTTTCTTTGCTGGGCATAGAGTCCCTTTACAATTATGAATTAATACTTCCATCTAACACCCTCTGAAGAAATCAGTAGGGGCCACATTTAAAAGGGTTTGCTCCTGTGAAAGGCCTGTACAAGCTACATTTTAAGACAAGCATTAGTTAAAAGTTCAGTATTTTAAATTAGACCAAGTTTACAATATGTATTATGCTTTCTATTATGTCTGAAACAGACCTTAACAACCAGCACCCTAATTAAGGCCAGTTGCTCTACCAAAGACCAGATCCAAAGCTAATACTTTATATAATCTTTAGAAGACTGTAACTGTGATATGTCAATAGCATTTGTTTCTGGTTTGTTTTGTTTATGAATAAGATTTGTATTGCAAATGCCATATGATAGATTTTGTATGCATTTTCTGTCACGTAAATAAACACACAACTAGCTGAATTATCTCAAGAAAGAATTAACATGTTTTCATGGTGTTTTTAATGTTTATTTGTTTCCCCAGTTGCAATACTTTACTAATATTTTTTTCTGAAGAAGCTCCTTATTCCATCCAGATGACTAACATCATCACTCTGCTCCAAAGGGATACCTACTAAATGGTATAGCTGCAGACAACCCTATTTTTTAAAATCAGCATGATGTCCACTCTCAACCTATTCAACCTGATTTTGTTAGGTACACGGTTGATTAAATTTGTTTGGAGCAAAAATCTGTCAACTTTATGCATCCACAGCAAACAAACACATTGCCCAAGAAACCAGTTTCTGTTTTGTTACAATCAGCAGCAGTACAGAACATGTTTATTATAAAAGTAATGTTCTAAACAAAAAAAATCAAAACTGGGTCTTGTGTTTCAAAGACACGCAAACAGTTGAAGGCATGTGTTGGTAGATCTCAAATTTACAATTTAGGCTTCAACTGGGCCATCATCTTCTCCATTTTCATAGCCAGGGACATGTCACCTTTAATCTTCAGTTTTCCAGACATGAACGCCATGGTTGGCTTTAGTTTACCTATGGGGGAAAAAAAGAACACAACAGTTTCTACTGGCCCCTCTATACAGTAGGTTTGAATCACTTACTCGTGTATAAGTTGGATGCTACAGTATTAAGAATCTGTGCTAAGGAATGCACAGACCAAGTTGTAGCACAACTGGATGCACAAGCATAAAAACGATAGTTTGTCTTCAGTAAATGTGATTTCTGTTAGTGCATGTCTGTTACGTCACTGACAGTACAACTGGCAAATGGTTAAAGTTAGAATGCAAGATACAGGTCTGTACTGAAACTGTGTTAACATGCTCAGAATTTAGTTCCAAACAGAGTATAAAACTTTTACATTATGTTATACTTGGATCCGAAACTATGTTTTTCAAAGACAAGGATTGTTTTCTTTGTATTCACAGTTCATGGTGTTCTTTTATAATTATTTCTACAGACTTTTTGGATGCATAGGGATTTAACAGTGCCTTTTTTCAATAGTGAGTCTATCCCACTATATCTACATACTATTATGTAAGTAAATGGCAAAAGCAAAACTGCTCAGTGAAAGAACAAGCATGGCAAGCTGCAAACTTGCCACGTTAAGGATGTATCCAGTGTGTGGTTAAGCCAACTGTGGTTTGAATTTACAGTGACCTCTAGTGGTACTACCAAAGGCACTGTAACAGGTATCCTTAGAGAACACAGACATTATACATTGCTGCAGGGCAATAAAACTAGTCAACTCTAATTTGAATGTTATTATTATTATTTTTTTAATTGCAATCCCATTGATGTTTTATTGAGAGGTCCATAACTGTCTAGATTTGTATCCTACTCATTTCCAGTGAATTCCTGTGAAGTATGTGTAAACTTAGCATTGTCAATTGCGTTCTTCTTCAAAACGTATACAGAGAAGTAACTAAATTACTTTATGGCCTGCATTAATGTCACATTGTATTATTTGTAGATGTTCGTTTAAAGCATGTAATCAAATATCCTACATAAACATATGCCCTCTGATCTTTCACGTGCAAAACAGCAACAGGATCTTCTCATTGGAGGTATGGTTATGAGGAATTATATCAATTGTAAAGCACTGTAATTGTATAATATATGTGAAAATGAAAGTCAAATTTAAAACAGGTACGTAAAATATAAATGCTCACTACAGACGACGTCTATAAACAAATTTGTGGTCTGAAATTCCAGCTTCATGATATTTTAAATAAAAAAAAGCTACACATGCCCGGTTTAGTCTCAGAACCAATTTTTTATGAAGGGGGAGAAAAAAAAAAAAAAATGTCAGACTCCTTGCAAGACAAGTTAAACAGCAGGATGCAAGTTATGTTATACTTGCCATTAAGAATAGTAACAACCGTTTGCTCACCGATACAGCAGATATCATCCATGTGCTGGGCACATTCTTTTCAAAGATTCTGCGGCCCACTGTCTCCTGAGCAAATTGAATTTTTGGACTATCCAATGAAAGCAATGGTTTCACTAAAACCTGGAGTCCTTTCCAGTCGGCCATATCATGAGGACATTAAATGTAGAGTTGTACTTGTATTCCTGATTGTCAATTGTTTGGATGCAATCTATAATATTGGATTCACAAGGTCTTGCTGTATGTGATGTAGACATGCATTATAAGCCCTAATACAAACTGAAATAATTATTGTGATATCTTTGCTGTTTGAATACATATCATAATGTTTTGTATGATTTGTTGAAAAATATGTAGAAATTGTTGACTGAAAATGTGTATGTAGTTTAAATGGAAAACACATGTTTAATCCATAAAATGTATACTCAGCCTTAGTCCTTTGGTGGAAATACCTTTATAAAATCAGGACCCTTGTTCCCAAAATATAATGTTGAATGAGGATATGCACCAAAAATTCTAGTACTGTAATACATTTTTAGCTACTACCAAGATGCTAGTGTATTTACAGACAGAATACGTGCAGATTTTTCCCCAGGCAGGATATGAACTTGTAACCTCTAGCACCAAAGGCAAGTGTGGTTTCTGCTTTTAAACCAAATCACATGGCTACCTCTGAATAATAGTGTCTTCATTTACTATCTGCGCTTGGTCTGCCTTTTCCTGTGCTGCATGGTGTTCCTGAGAGCTTATGACTGGTAGACAGTTTTTAGCTTGCCTATCTGGACTGCCACCTTTATGGTATACTAGCTAACCTAACATTCAACATCTCATTTGCTGTGGTAAATTTGTACCAGTTTTTAAAAGACTGATCGGGACCGAGATTGATTATGTCAAGTGACTTTCCTACAACACAAACATCTGGTTTCACAGACCCCAATTAGCACTATCTAATGTCACCTTAGGTAAGTTAGTCAAAGTTTTGTTTGAGGTAATCTGAACGGAAACTTTTTTTTTTTTTTCTTCCAGAAAAACAGGATAAAAATAAAAAAATTCTCTAAGCCAAATTAGTCTGTCTTGTATTGTGCAGTTACACAGCGCATCATCCAGTTTCACCTGACGAAACAAAGCGAGAGGCAAGCTAGGGTAATGTAACAGTTTTTAGATACTGTGATGCATTTTTTTTTATTTTTTTTTTTTTATATGTGATCTTTTGTTGCTTTTGTGCATTTTCATTTGCAAGTGAACTGTGACATTACGGCCTTATCGAGCATTATATTCTGCAATTTTAAATCTTTTGGTTTTGCTAAATTGCATTGCCTTTTACGTTGTACGCAGTTCTGTGCATGGGTAACATTTTGATTTCATTTTGCTGTTGGCTCGTTAATGGGAAATTTTACATACTGCTACAATATGTACCGGATTTAAAAGTATGTACTGTATTACAGTTCACCTGTCATCTCTTTAGTTTTGGCAAGTGATTTTTCAGAATCATATAGTTCTGAATTAAAATACTACTTCTCTTAAAGATATAGTACTGTACTAACAAAACCAATGCAGTACATCTAAATGGAAGCCTTCTTACTTTAAAACAGTCTTTTCAGATATGATACAAGGGTTGGAACGGACCAAAATTAAATAATCAGATATGCGTCACATGCGTTTAACCATCACCAAAGTCAAAATGTTACAGGGTCGGATATGCGAGTGCTGACTATTTGCTTCTGATAAAATTATTTTGAAATTTCTATCTTCAATCCCATAGGGCCCCTCATTTAGCCCATGCTGAAGTCAAACACATTTTAGGGGGGGAATGGCAAAAAAAAGGCACTTTTGCATATAAAAAAAAAAAGTATATATATATTTTTACTGCATCATCATTCACACTGGTGTTGTTTTAAAATAAGCTGCTTTCAGGAGACCTAACAGCTGAGCGTCTAAGTTTGCCAACGATACCACCCCTTTCAGTCTAGCTGCTACAATGACAATAGACAATGGCAATAGACTTAAAATGAAACCTAAGCTGTGAACTCTGTCACATGAGAAGAGGCTTAACTTCAGGCGATAGTAGTTCCGGCTAGGAGTACCGCATACACACACTGAATACGTCTTTGGAAAACCCAGAGTCAGTAATTTTAAACAAGCCGTGAACCAGGTAGGTAGCTTTTACAGTGCCTGAGTAATATGTGCGTGTAACCTTCTGTGTTCTGGCGCCCCAAAATGAACGGGGCTGAGTTTAAGCGAAAGTCACCGCTTGCAAAATAACACCTAGATAGATTTAATAATGTCTTTTTTTCAAAACTATTTACTTACTGCAGTGTACTGAGTTTTTATAATGTTTAAAGATAGTGACCGAGAATCACGTACGAGAGAATTAAGTCTCGCGGCACTTAAAATATCCAGCACTACTTTTATTTATTTATTTTAAACAGAACTACTCAGAATGCAGCTCATAATGCTTTCGTCACTGACAACCTCTTCCTTAGAGATTCAGGCATTCTAAATTGGGTGAAAAATACAGTAGCTTGGTGTCTTAAAATATCTCTGCAGGATTTTCCCGCACTGAAAGTTGCAGATATGCGGCAGCAACTTGGAAAATGCACAATACCCACAATCCAGCACTGAAATTCAAGCCCTATATATACACACACAGTGGTTTGCAGAAGTATTCACCCCCCTGCAAAGTTTTCACATTTTGTTGGCACCTGAGCGTACTCCGACGCTTTCAAATTAAGACTTTACATGTAGTATCTACACAAACTACTCCACATTGATAGTTAAAAAATGCACATAGAATATAAATAAGTAAGATTTACAGAGAAAAACAGATTACTCTCAGTTGCATAAGTATTCAACCCCTTTGCTACTGCAGACCTAAATCAGCTCAAGTGCAAATGATTTGCTTGAAAGGTCACAAAATTAGTGAAGTGGTTTCAGCCTGTGTGTACTCAAAGTGGTTTAACTTGTAGATAATTTCCCTCAGGTATATAAAGACTTTCAAGCTGCAACTCACATAGTGATCCAACAAAGCAACCATGAAGACCAAGGAGCTTTCAAAACAAGTCAGGGATAAAAGTGGTAGAGAGGCAGAGAGCAGGAGACGGGTACAAGAACATTTCAAAGGCGCTGATTATCCCTCTCAGCACAGTGAAGTCCATCATTAAGAAGTGGAAGAAGCATCATACCACCCAGACACTACCCAGATCAGGTCGCCCTCCCAAACTGAGCAGCCAGGCAAGCAGGAAACTGGTTCAGAATGTCACACTGAAGCCAACAATGACCTTGAGAGATCTGCAAAGTTCTGTGTCTGAGATGGGAGTCAATGTTCACACATCAACAATAAGCCGGTCCCTACACAAAGCTGGCCTGTATGGACGGGTGGCAAGAAAGAAGCCATTACTCAAAAAGCCTCATCTTAAAGCACGTATGGAGTTTGCAAAAAAAGTATGTAGATGATACCGCAGACATGTGGAAAAAGGTTTTATGGTCAGACGAGATAAAAATTGAACTTTTCGGTCTAAATTCCAAGCGTTATGTCTGGCGCAAGCACAACACTACACATCACCCAGTCAACACCATCCCAACTGTCAAGCACAGTGGTGGCAGCATCATGTTATGGGGATGCTTCTCTTCAGCAGGGAATGGGAAGCGTGTCAGGATCGAGGGGAGAATAGCTGGTGCAAAGTATAGGCGAATCCTTGAGGAAAAACCGTTCGAGTCAGACAAGATTGTGCTTCGGGTCATTGTCCTGCTAAAATGTGAATTTCCTCCCCAGTTTCAAAGCCCAAGCCACACTGGAGTGGTTGAACAAGAAGAAAATGAATGTTCTTGAGTGGCCCAGTCAAAGTCGTGACTTGAATCCGATCGAAAATGTATGGCGAGACTTGAAGATTGCAGTCCATCGATGATCCCCAACAAACTTATCAGAACTGGAGCAATTTTCCCCGAGAAG
Organism: Acipenser ruthenus; assembly: GCF_902713425.1. NCBI lineage: Eukaryota > Metazoa > Chordata > Actinopteri > Acipenseriformes > Acipenseridae > Acipenser > Acipenser ruthenus. The sequence continues at coordinate 29,868,720 of NC_081190.1, read as the reverse complement.
AATGGGCAAAAATGTCACCATCCTACTGTGCAAAGCTAGTAGAGACCTATCTAAAAAGTCTCATAGCAGTAACTGCTGCAAAAGGTGCTTCTACCAAGTACTAACTTAAGGGGCTGAATACTTATGCAACCGGTACATTTCATTTTGTACATTTTCTTTGCAAGTTTTGCTGACATTTAACCTCCTCCTCATATAACAGGTGTTCAGTTTAACCACTACAGCTTTGAATAAAAAAGAAGTTTGTTTGAAAAACTGTGCACACATTATTTGTAATTCAACAAAATGTGACACTATTTGTAGGTGGTGAATACTTCTGCAAACCACTGTATATATATAAACTCAAATCAAAAGGTAATTCATAGCTTGCTATTTGTTACAGCATATAATCTGATGTTATTTTCAAAGGATGACATTACAGAGGATTTGTATACTGTAATTAATATTAATTGATAAATTCCTTAATTAGAATAAGCATCTAGCCATATACATCAAGCTATTTATTCCCCTTACAATGCCACTATCCAGGTTCAAACACAGTCTTGGGCAGACACCACCAACTCAGTAGTTAGTTAAACCATGACACCACCACAGAGTAAAGCAGATGCGTTAGTTACCTGTGAACATTTTCACAAAGTCTGCACTGTCCAGGGTCATCACAACGTCAGCTTTCACTGGAGGCTCGCCACTGCCTGCGCTCCCAGAGTCGTTCTTCAGGTCAATGTACCAAGTTCCAGAGTGTTCCCCTGGAAGATGGAAGTAATTCTTGCATAAAAACTCTCAGTCATAAATCAGTGAAACTTCTTAATCTAGCGGTCACATCAACAAGTGTTTTTTTTCTTTCTTGGCATCCTACCTCTAACATTTTGTCCTATCACCCCCACTCCAAGTTATATGCAATGTTTTTCTTTTTATGTACTAACACACACACACACATATATACATTATATATATATATAAATATACAGACGTGCTCAAATTTGTTGGTACCCCTCCACAAAAAACGAAGAATGCACAATTTTCTCTGAAATAACTTGAAACTGACAAAAGTAATTGGCATCCACCATTGTTTATTCCATATTTAATAGAAATCAGACTTTACTTTTGATTTTTTATTCAACATAATATTGTAAATAATAAAACAAATGAAAATGGCATGGACAAAAATGATGGGACTGCTAACCTAATATTTTGTTGCACAACCTTTAGAGGCAATCACTGCAATCAAACATTTTCTGTAGCTCTCAATGAGACTTCTGCACCTGTTAACAGGAAGTTTGGCCCACTCTTCCTTAGCAAACTGCTCCAGCTGTCTCAGGTTTGATGGGTGCCTTCTCCAGACTGCAAGTTTCAGCTCTTTCCATAGATGTTCAATAGGATTCAGATCAGGACTCACAGAAGGCCACTTCAGAATAGTCTAATGTTTTGTTCTTATCCATTCTTGGGTGCTTTTAGCGGTGTGTTTTGGGTCATTATCCTGTTGGAGGACCCATGACCTGCGACTGAGACAGAGCTTTCTGACACTGAGCAGTACGTTTCACTCCAGAATGCCTTGATAGTCTTGAGATTTCATTGTGCCCTGCACAGATTCAAGGCACCCTGTGCCAAGCGCAGCAAAGCAGCCCCAAAACATAACCGAGCCTCCTCCATGTTTCACTGTAGGTATGGTGTTCTTTTCTTTGAAAGCTTCATTTTTTCGTCTGTGAACATAGAGCTGATGTGACTTGCCAAAAAGCTCCAGTTTTGACTCATCTGTCCAAAGGACATTCTCCCAGAAGGATTGTGGTTTGTCAATATGCATTTTAGCAAATTCCAGTCTGGCTTTTTTATGTTTTTCTTTCAAAAGTGGAGTCCTCCTGGGTCTTCTTCCATGGAGCCCACGTTCGCTCAAAAAGCGACGGATGGTGCGATCAGAAACTGACGTACCTTCACCTTGGAGTTCAGCTTGTATCTCTTTGGCAGTTATCCTTGGTTCTTTTTCTACCATTCGCACTATCCTTCTGTTCAATCTGGGGTCAATTTTCCTCTTGCGGCCGCGCCCAGGGAGGTTGGCTACAGTTCCACGGACCTTAAACTTCTTAATATTTGCAACTGTTGTCACAGGGACATCAAGCTGCTTGGAGATGGTCTTGTAGCCTTTACCTTTACCATGCTTGTCTATTATTTTCTTTCTGATCTCCTCAGACAACTCTCTCCTTTGCTTTCTCTGGTCCATGTTCAGTGTGGTGCACACAATGATACCAAACAGCACAGTGACTACTTTTCTCCATTTAAATAGGCTGAATGACTGATTACAAGATTGGAGACATGTGTGATACTAATTAAAGAAACTAATTAGTTTCAAATATCACTATAATCCAATTATTTATTATCTTTTCTAAGGGGTACCAACAAATGTGTCCAGGCCATTTTAGAATATCTTTGTAAAATAAGCAATAATTCATCTCTTTTCACAGCTTCTTTGCTTTATTCTATGACATACCAAAGGCATGCAAGTATACATGATAAAATAGCTTTTAATTTCATCACTTTTCAGGAGGAATGAAGCGTTATTTCAATGAGCTGTAAGGGTACCAACAAATTTGAGCACGTCTGTATATATATTATACACACACACACACACACACTAGTATCAGAGCTGTCAAAAAAGTAGGTCATTGTGATCCACAGGAAAATAACAAGAGTGAGCTTCATTAGTTAGTGCAGCAGTTGCTTACACCTGCTTCAGAGTTGTGACTGAAGTAGCTGTGATTCCACGAATCCTGCCTGTCTACTACCACTGTCTTGACCATGTCACAAAAAATTGGAGAAGGAATGAATATTTATATATATATATATATATATATATATATATATATATATATATATATATATATATTATATATATATATATATATATATATATATATATATATATATATATATATATATATATATATATATATATATATATATATAAATATTATATATATATATATATATATATATATATATATATATATATATATATATATATATATATATCACACACACACACGGCTCGAAACCCACCCAGCACCCATCATCCAGTCCTAAGTGTTTTCAGAGTAGACATCTGTGTTCAGAGCATATTTCCCAGGGGCCTGATTGGCCTGACACCTGGTAATTTTAATAATAAACCTAAACTAAGAAAGTTATGAAACCCAGGACTGGGTACAGGGCTAGTCCAAGTTTCAAGTCCTGTATTATGAAGAAAAGAAGCCAGGTGATAGCCTCCCTGTGGCTCACCTAGTAAAAGAACTACAGCATAAAATTAAAGATTTGTCCTGCAAGCTTTTCAAATCCCGTTTCCAGAGAGCTGTCAATCTTGATTTGGGCCCACAGAGTGCACTTCATTAGCCATTAAGCTTCCACAGATGAGGGAGGAAAATCATTTGGCTTCACCGGTACATCAGCTTCAGTGATTCTTACTGGTCACGTAGCAGACAAGGCCAGTTAGTGACCATACAAATACGCTTTCTAGCACTCATTGCTTAGGTAAGATTGGTGGAAAGAGATGGACAGCAGAAGCAGAAGATGCCAGTTCATTTGTAGTCCTCCTGGTAAGTGTGTAAGTTGGTTGCAGCAGTGAGGACAATTCCAATGGTATAGAAAAACAGGGGTAAAATAATGGACAAAAAAGCCTTACCGGAGAGATCAAATTTATAAACTCCTTGTGTGGCCTTCACCACCTCGGGGTTCAGAACCGCCTTGATGATATTAAACGTCTCAGCGACAGGTCCGTCGACCACTGCTTCTTTTTGGGCTTTTCCACTTTTAAATATAGGAGCAGCCCCTGTTAAAAGAAACACAAATATGTTACACAAATAAGTATCAGTACAATCCATTCCTTGCAGCAATCAGTAACTGAAGATGGACATTTTCTTGTGCTCTTTCTATTATTCAGGTATAGGAAATTGTACTGTATCTTGGATTAACCAACAGTAGGAGATACCTTTTTGATGACTTTAAATATGCTGGCATCAAAACCAGGACTCTGTGCTAAAATGACATACCTGCTATAAAGAACCAGCCTAGACACATTCAGAAATATATTCTATTATAATATTTCATTAATGTAGAATATGGCAGTTGGTTTTTATAGGGTTGCTTAGCAACCATGGTATGGGGATGGTAAAAGGAGGTTGCTGGGAGTTTAGGTCACTTCCGTATGCTAGCAGGAGTGAGTGTTTCTGTATACTTGTGTGTTAAATAAAGAGACTGTATATAAATATTAAGATTAGTCATTTTCCTATTTTACTAATTCTACAATTAATGTCCATCGATGCAGTATACTCTTGTTATATCACCCCTTCCAGTATATTAAATTCTATCTAAAAATCAATAACCACACATACCCAACAGTATTAAAATTGCATAAAAAAAAAAAATAGCAAACAAAAAACAGTAATGTATTGATATGTTACTTTGCCTTATGCCCTGTAATCTCCTGATGACTTGCTTTTCTGTATTCATTCGCAATGCAGTCCAACATGCTGCTTGTGTTTTACTTGCAGGCTACCTTGTTAATATTCTAATACAGCAACTGGATAGTGGGTGTGTTTTTGAACCTCAAGTTACTGCAGCCAAATCCTTGTTTAAAATACAGTTCTGTAAAAATAAGCTTGGGCTTCAGCTGCAATAAAGTCAATAGATTTCAGTCAAATTATTTTCAGCTCTCTAGATAAATTCAGCCTCTTGGATCGGGTCTTGCTTTTAAAGCTACTAAATGTTAGTTTAAATTTGTTCCTGTTGGTCCCTGGTTTGTGCGAGCTAATACGGAGGATGAGAGCAACAGGAGGAGGCACAGTTACCCATAAGAACATGCACACGTGTTCTTATATATCCTTAAACCGTTTACTGTTTCATGTGATATGGTGATAAATACGTTCTTTTCAGGATGTGGGCATTAAACGAGTCTGGCTGTGTTACAGATGCTGAACAAGACTAGACTTTATATCACATCTGTCAGCAATACTTGTTTTTCAACAGAACAAGAAAATGATTTGCAACCAATCATCTGTGACAGTAAAGAATGAAATGGCTCACCATGTTCCTCCATCTTCTGAACAAGCGACTCAGGCTCATCATCCAGGAAGAAATCAGGGAGAAGAGGGTGCCCTGTGGAGATACAAGATGCACATCAACCCAATGTGTCAAAGTCAGGTTAGTTGTAAAAGAGGGGTAAAGCAAGTTCAGGCACAATCACATGTTTGGGCATCTTTCCTTGATTAAATATCAGTTTGTTTTTATTAGTATTATGGAGTAATCATTATTTTACAATTGTAAGTAGTGCTTTTTTTCTGTCAGAAAGATACTGTATTGTGCTTATACTTTGGAGTAAAACATTTTGAGAATCTAGCCCAGCGATTAAGGTCACATTCCAAAAAATAAATAAATAAATTATATATAACCTGGTGATACAGCATAAATATCAAAATTCTTGATCCCTTCCTTTTTGAGCATGTCTTCATCAATGACAAAGTTGCCAGTGAATGTCTTGGGTCTTGTCAAGATGGAATAAGCAGCATCTGCCACAATCTCAGGCTTCCTGCACTGGCTGCCTATACCGGAACCCCCCAGCATCTCCATAGCTGCAGTCTGAATGGCTGCAAGGAGCACAGTGAGCAGGGTTAAACAAGGCTACAGGACCCAACATACCCACAGACAGCCTACTGCACACATGACCAATGACAGAAGCCAAACACCTTGCTGTGAAAAATAGTTACTTAACCCCTAGGCCTAGAAATCCTTGTGTACTTTATTTGACTAATTGGTTATTTACAAAAAATATGTTTTCAATACCACAAGCAAAGAGCCTAGGTCCAAAATGGAAATAACAGACTAAGAGAAAAATGGCTCCAGCAGCACACTATGCTACAGATGTCAATATAAAGGGCCTCTTTTTCAGGAGTTTGATCTGCAGTACTTTACCTGTTTTGGGCCATAAAGCGTTAACCCCAATTTCACCTCTGAATTCCTCCGCCATTCCCAGGACAGACATTGACATTCCATATTTTGCTATTGTGTACGCTATAGAATACAGAAAACACATACAATACAGATTACCATGACTGAGAAAAGTTTAGGTCAACACATTTGTCAAGACTGTCTAATCGCTATTCAAATTTCAAAATAGTTTGCTGTTTTTTAAATATGGAGGGAGGGTCTTAAAGTAGTAAAGTGAAGTGGTGAAATATAAAACAGAACATATTCTTTCTGGCAATATTTTGTTAATTACAAAACAGGTCTCTGTTAGCTGTGTAATTGTTGCTCTTTCTGTTTTTGTTCTTTTTTTCTGGTGTGACAAATTAAGAGAGAGAAGTGGTTTCAAAAACTGAAGTGTGTTATCAAGATTTTCCAGCATATTCCTCCTATTTAAATGGTATCATATGCTCACATTTACCACAAAAAAACCACCAGAACTATAGGATTTGGCTAGATGATTCATGTGGTATTTATGTATTTTATTTGAACAATGCAGCAGGGCTACCGGTACCTACCAGTGTGATTCTTGAACCAGACAGGGCTCATATTGAGTGGAGGACTCAGGTTGAGTATGTGTGGGTTTTTACTCTTCTGAAGGTACGGGATACAGAGCTTGGACCTATGAAAACAGGAGTGTGGCACTTTAAAAATCATAGAAGATTAATTAGCTGTTTGTGCCTACTTGACAGCAGAAGAAATATTTTTAAGTAGGGGCTTTATTCTCAATGACACCATTAAAATGCTCCTATATGCAATTACAACTTGAGTGGCCTGGTCTTCAAAACTTTTTTTTGTGACCAAAAAGTAAACTTCTGATCAAGACGTTGTCCAAGTTTGAATTTGTGGCAAAAACATTGTGACCTTAGGTAGAGGAGAAAACCCTGTGTTGCTTTCAAATGACCCTAAGCGAAGTCAGGAAGATGCCCTGTACTAAATAGAAGGTGCTTCTAGACAGTACAGTGCAAAGTCCAAACAGTCTGAGAGTCCCTAGTAAACCAGTAATCCCCATGCTCCTGGTCTGGTCTCATCCTGACTTTCACAAGCTCAGAAATGATCACGGGGGAATGAAAAACACACACTTGCACCTTCGATTATGTGATTATGAACCCATTAGAGAAGCAAGAGACCCACTTTCAAATTGACAAGGAGCCCCTGTGGGCGGACAGAAACCATATGTGGAATATAATCAACTTGGTCTGGTCAGGTTGTGCAGATACTTGTTTGGATATAAAAAATGTGGCAGATCCATATAAAATGTTCTATTCCAACCAACCTCTTCCATTTTAAGAAGTCTCCCTTTGCAACTTGGATAAGATGTTTTTTTTTATTTTTTATATGGGAACCGTTCATATTATCTTGCATAACAGCTGTACGGTCTAACTAATGGGAGTTGATTATCTTAATGCACATGTCCAGAGAGAGCAAATGCATTTCTGTTACATTTCTTCAAATCAGTCCCAGCTGAGGCTCCCCACTGATAACTCTGAAGCCATTTGGTATCCAAAACTGCCTTCTATTCCCCCTGGCATTCTGATAAGACATCACTGACCTGACCAACCTCTCCTTTTAACTCTCATGGATTATATAACACCAGTCATATCACTTTTATAAGGTTTAAAGTGCCCCCTTTTCCTTTGAGGAAATGAGAAACTGCTATCGCAAGGCAGTTCAATTTAAGAACTCAAAAGACATTGCTGTCTAATAGAACATATAACATGCTAACAACTGTTAAGATGTTCACAAAAACGGTCTGCATTAGAGCCGATTCATGATAACATTTTAAAACAAATTTTTAGCTGAAAGCCGGAGCAGGGATAAAAAAAACAAATAAATAAAAAACTGAAACTGCAGCAGACACACTAATTCACAGTACAGATGTTACTAAAGACTAAATATCAAGAGCAGACCACAAGATTTACTCTCTTGCATAACGCATTTAAAATAAATAAATATAGATATATTTTTTTAGACAGTATTGCTGCTGGAGGGTGCATGGTTGTGATGCACTAGGGTGTGACCCTTATAAAACAAATCCTCTTTCATGTGGCAGACTCTTCCAAGTTGAAGTTGAGAAAGGTTAACATTTTTATTCCCAATGATGTGCAAGTAAAAATATCAAAACAATCTAGTAACAGCAAGGGAAGAAATGTGTTGCTTGTAAAATGTGGCAACTTCAAGTTACTTTAATTTTTTTTAAACACCATCACATTTACATAATATCCACAGTAGTATGTAAGCAACATACACCCCCCGCCACAGCTGTAAATTCTAAATTAGAGCTATCGTTATGATAAAGATGATGACCACGACATATATCAAAAGTTTGTACAGCATAGCATAAATGCATAAGCAATGAAATATTTCATCACAATTTGTGTGATTCTCCAGATATAGGTAACATTGTAAGTGTGGCATAGACCGATGGATGAACGGACAGACAGACACCTCCATGTATCCCAAGAATCTGCTAGTCTCAATAAAACTTAAGCTAAATAATGTTAATACCAACTTTCATGACAATTGAATAAGCAGATATCCAGCTATATAGACAATGTCATCCCCAGGAGTGGATAACAATGTTAAGCACTGTAATGTTATAGGTCAAGACAAGCCAGAAATGCACATTGACCCAAGGCAATAACCACCACTGAGCCCCACTATATATTTTTCAATTGACTGCACTTCTAGAAATCTAAATAATGTTGTTCAATACTCACGTGAGATAGGTTCCCCTCAAGTTAATCCCTAACATGAGGTCCACTTTCTTCATGGGAGTCTCCAAAGTTCCAGTTAAGTTAATAGCACTTGCATTATTTACCAAAATGTCTATGCCTGACAAAGAAGAATTGAACAGAGAAATGTTATAAGCATTCTAGTGCAGCTTTGGGTAAAAATTAGTTTAAATATCCAACATATTAAACAATTTTGACACCCTTTCAATGATTTATAGTGGCCCTTAAAAGTATTCACCCCCCTTGGACTTTTCCACATTTTATTGTGTTACAACATGGAATCAAAATGGATTTAATTAGGAGTTTTTGCCATTGATCAACACAAAAAAAGTCCATAATGTCAAAGTGAAAAATAAAATCTACAAATTGTTCTAAATTAAATTACAAATATAAAACAGAAAATAATCATATTCTTGTTGCTGACATGCTATCCACTCAGTTGGCCTATCTGGGACTGAGGATATGCAGAAAATGTTTTTTGTTGTTTTAGCAATGACTGATGCAGAGTTCAGATCTGACCACAAATGAGAAATCACCCTCCTGGGGGTCTTTGTTGACAAAATGATGGTAGTCTGACACATACCTGTGGTACAGTGATAATCTACTCTTGAACATCCCTGTATTTGTGTTGGATATAGTTAGTTCTATCTTGTTAGTGATTATGCCTTATTGTTGAAAACGTTCACCTATAATGCAAAAGTTCTGGTAATACTGTACATATGTTATGGTGAATAAAGATTGTAAGAAGTGCATTTTTATATTACTATTCTCTTTGCAGATTTTTTTGTTTTCATATTAAACTGAATATTCATATTTTGCTTACATTGGATAATTTGGAATTTACCTTATTTAATTTTGTAGTGTACAGTGTAATTTTTTCTTACACAAATGTACACATTTTTAGCACCACGTGATCCTTTTAATTGGTTTTCATGGTACATTTATGCCAATTTAAGTCTTTTCTAGTGCAATTATGACTGGTAGCTACAGTGAAAATAAATGATTTTGGCCCTGGTATACACAGCCAATATCTGTGGTGGATTTTCTATGTCAAATATCTTTATTTTAACTGGTTGTAATACACATAAGGCACTGAATTTTAGATTTTTATTTTTGATCGCGTCATGTCCCTTTTTTTGAGTCGATTCCGTTCAATTAAACTCTTGGAAAAGTGTTGATTGTGAAACAAGTTTACTGTAGTTTTTTCTCCCATAACTTGATTGAGACTATGATTCTGATTCATTGATAATGTAAAAAAAGGCAGCTCCTTAATGTCAAACCGAATGCAAACAGCGAGTAAAGTTAAATTGATTTAATTAAATCGTAATTAAGAGGAAACTTATTTGCAAAACAGGTTATAGCATTTTTGCAACGCTACTCGCTTTTTGTATTCAGTTTGAATTAAATAAGGAGCTGTCTTTTTTTTTTTTACATTATCAATGAAACAATCAATCAGTCTCCTTCAAGTTACGGAAGAACAAACTAAAGTGATCTTGTTTCACAATCAGCGCTTTTCCAAGAGTTTAGTTTTCCAAGAGTAGGCTCAATATAACTTTAAAGGGGCATAAATTAAAACGAAGTATAAACTCTACCACACTGTTACCATACTGTGCCATACTGTATAAATACCGGTTTGACTGCATAGTAAGTTACGGTAACCAGTTTCTGAAAGCCATACATTTTACAATAACTTGATATATGGTTAAAATGTTATTTACTGGCAACTCAGCTGTCAGTCTTTTTACTGTAAAAGTGTACTTGCCTCCAAATTTCTTCACAGCTTGCTCCACTGCGTTGCTGACTTGCTGCTCATCTCTCACATCTACAATACACGGAAAAGCTTTTCCTCCAGCAGCTTCAACTGTAACAGAATTCAAATGTGGTTGGTTAAGCCCATTATATATTTGCTTTAACAGATTAACAGGCACTGATTTGACAAACCATTCCCTGTTACAATTTATTGGAGTATTTTACAGCACTAGAGAATCCCTGTGAACTGAAATCAACCACCTATCTATGGTTATCCTTAAAAACAGGAGGCTGATGTAATCCACAGGGATTCCTGGTGGTGTAAAATCTTCCAGTAAAATTCAGAGGTAGGTTGATCAAATCAACCCCTAAAAAACTTTACAAAAATGCTACTCCAAGATAACTTCTTATACTGTGCATATTATATAACCAACATTAGATATACTATAGTATACGGTTTCAAGCTATCTTTTATATCCCACTAGTGGGTGAGCCTTACTTTCTTCTGCAGCTGTGTAAATCGTTCCTGGCAGTTTGGGATGAGGCTGTGCTGTCTTGGCTGCAATCACCACATTGGCACCATCTTTGGCAGCTTTTAAGGCTATTGCTTTTCCAATACCACGGCTAGCACCGGTGATAAACAGGGTGCATCCTGCCAGTTTACTGGAAGTAAAAGGATAGAAAATACAATTATCTTAGCTTGTTAAATAGTGCCCATCTCAGATTTAACTCAACAGTCGACTTGGAAGTTGTATCCTCTAGACTAAGGTCACATTTCCAGACAGGGGCAAAATCTTGAAAGATATTTGTTTAAATTGCAAATAGGTTAGCACATGTACAATATTTCCCTGACAATATAACTAATTCACACCCCTCCTTCTGCAATTTGATGCTGTCCAAGGTTTACAACCCTCCTGATCGCCACATTGGACGGTCATTAAGTAACTTTCTTTATCAGTGTAACTTGCCAGCCGGCAATCCTAACTGGGATCCTACAGAGTCCCAATTAAAATCAGTCAGATCTTCATCTGCTGCTGATGGAAACAAACAGGAGTGAATTTAAATCACTCAGTCAGTCTCAATGGAAGATGGAAGTGCTGCATAAGTGCCAAGGTTCAGAAACGCAAGACCAATGGCATTCCAACATTTTTATTGACAAAGGATTAATACAAATGCAAAGCTCAAGAACATTAAATAGGATAAAATATATCCATCATGAGGTTAAGGAAGTCCTGCATGCACCAAACTCTCTTTACAGTTCTGCAACATTAAGCAGATTTTTTTTTTTTTTATTTTAAATGCTGCAAACCTAGCACAAGGGGTTATGCTTTTTGAATACGGCCCACAGTGTTATAAACTTTGGCTTACATTCCAACAGGCAGTATGAAGTGCAGAGGGGTTTTTTTGTTTAGTTTTTTAAAACATTATTTAGAGACACCTGCTTCCAATGTATTAAACCCTTACCCATGTTTAGAAAATACGGAATAAACAACATAGGTAATATTCTTAGTGTGCTCCCCACTTATATATAAACACACCCAAAAAAACACGAATAACCGCCCCAAACCAATGCAAACTAGTAGTTTTCATGTGGGGCAACTGTTATTAATACTGAACAAGAATAGATATTTGTTGAGATAAGCTACTCACCCCGTATTTGGCAACATCTTCAACTTTATTCTGAAACCGAACAACTTATTCTTCTGAAGGTGTTACACAAGGGCAGCCTTTCACAATGACAGCGTGCAAAACTTGGCCGCTGTTTTTATATATTTGCGGATGCAATGCCCTTTGCTCTACTTTTCTACAAGTAACCTCGTACGACTCCGCCTGAGGTCAGACAATATCGTACTGCGTTTTACGATTAAGAACAGTATTCATTTAAAATGACATGCAAATAATAAAATGTATTGTAATTACATTGTTAACTTAATAACCATGTTTAGGGTTAGCACAATATTAATAACAATTAAAAAAAAAACAGAAATCGCTGAACAGGAAGTATGTGTAAAAATAGGCACACTTCGGTCGCTAGGATTTGCTCAACCAAATGTCAATCAAGTGTACATACAGTACTGTTGTAGTGAGGCGGGGTTTTAAATCAAAGAAGTTCAAGTTTACTGTTAACTCATAGGAGGCAGTAAATACATTCTGTACACTACAACGTAAACCATGTTTGTTGAAATGTATATACTGCGATTTAAAAAAAAAAAAAAAAACACATGGTAATAATGACTGAAGTAAGTACAGTATGTACATACAGGTAATCAACCTGCTGAAAATCCTGCACTACTCTCTGGTGGAGAAGGCTCTTCATTCCCGTTCAATCAATTCGTAGTTAATACTGGCTGCAGAGTTGATGAGTTGTTTGTTGAAGTATGTGCCTTTTACAATGTCATGATTTTACTTTTTAACTTAAAAAAAGACCAATGTTGACATCCAGGTTTTTCTTTTTTTTTTTTAAATAGAGAAACTGTAAGTTACTGCCTAAAAAATGATCATTCTAAATGAACTGTATTTTTTGTTGTTGTTTATAGTAAAATTAAATAGATCATTTGTGTTCCGTTTATTTAAAACTTAAGTTACATCAAACTCAACAAACTTTAAGCCCGCTTCTTCGGCTTCGTAATGCTTAAATACATCCAAGTTCCACACATTTTATTTCTTTTTAAGTGGTTTTCAATCTACAATATTAAGGTAAGTTTAATTGACTTATATTTAACTTCAATATATAATTAACACATTGTCTACAAATGTATGTTGAGGCTGAAGTTTTAAAAACAAATATATTGTATAATACATATTGTAATATACTACATTATATTTCTCAATATATTTAAATATATTTTTGTTCCATAAGGGTATTATGGTTAAAGTATCAAGCATGGTACAGGTGCAGTAATGGTTTGTACCTAAAGTGTATATATATATATATATATATATATATATATATATATATATATATATATATATATATATATATATATATATAGATAGATAGATAGATATAGATATCTATATATATATATATATATATATATATATATATATATATATATATATATATAGATAGATATATAGATATATACAGTACTGTGCAAAAGTTTTAGGCAGGTGTGAAAAATGCTGTAAAGTAAGAATGCTTTCAAAAATAGACATGTTAATAGTTTATATTTATCAATTAACAAAATGCAAAGTGAGTGAACAGAAGAAAAATCTACATCAAATCAATATTTGGTGTGACCACCCTTTGCCTTCAAAACAGCATCAATTCTTCTAGGTACACTTGCACACAGTTTTTGAAGGAACTCGGCAGGTAGGTTGGCCCAAACATCTTGGAGAACTAACCACAGTTCTTCTGTGGATTTAGGCAGCCTCAGTTGCTTCTCTCTCTTCATGTAATCCCAGACAGACTCGATGATGTTGAGATCAGGGCTCTGTGGGGGCCATACCATCACTTCCAGGACTCCTTGTTCTTCTTTACGCTGAAGATAGTTCTTAATGACTTTCGCTGTATGTTTGGGGTCGTTGTCATGCTGCAGAATAAATTTGGGGCCAATCAGATGCCTCCCTGATGGTATTGCATGATGGATAAGTATCTGCCTGTACTTCTCAGCATTGAGGAGACCATTAATTCTGACCAAATCCCCAACTCCATTTGCAGAAATGCAGCCCCAAACTTGCAAGGAACCTCCACCATGCTTCACTGTTGCCTGCAGACACTCATTCGTGTACCACTCCCCAGCCCTTCGGCGAACAAACTGCCTTCTGCTACAGCCAAATATTTCAAATTTTGACTCATCAGTCCAGAGCACCTGCTGCCATTTTTCTGCACCCCAGTTCCTGTGTTTTCGTGCATAGTTGAGTCGCTTGGCCTTGTTTCCACGTCAGAGGTATGGCTTTTTGGCCGCAAGTCTTCCATGAAGGCCACTTCTGACCAGACTTCTCCGGACAGTAGATGGGTGTACCAGGGTCCCACTGTTTTCTACCAATTCTGAGCTGATGGCACTGCTGGACATCTTCCGATTGCGAAGGGAAGTAAGCATGATGTGTCTTTCATCTGCTGCAGTAAGTTTCCTTGGCCGACCACTGCGTCTACGGTCCTCAACGTTGCCCGTTTCTTGGTGCTTCTTCAAAAGAGCTTGGACAGCACATCTGGAAACCCCTGTCTGCATTGAAATTTCTGCCTGGGAGAGACCTTGCTGATGCAGTATAACTACCTTGTGTCTTGTTGCTGTGCTCAGTCTTGCCATGGTGTATGACTTTTGACAGTAAACTGTCTTCAGCAACCTCACCTTGTTAGCTGAGTTTGGCTGTTCCTCACCCAGTTTTATTCCTCCTACACAGTTGTTTCTGTTTCAGTTAATGATTGTGTTTCAACCTACATATTGAATTGATGATCATTAGCACCTGTTTGGTATAATTGTTTAATCATACACCTGACTATATGCCTACAAAATCCCTGACTTTGTGCAAGTGTACCTAGAAGAATTGATGCTGTTTTGAAGGCAAAGGGTTGTCACACCAAATATGGATTTGATTTAGATTTTTCTTCTGTTCACTCACTTTGCATTTAGTTAATTGATAAATATAATCTATTAACATGTCTATTTTTGAAAGCTTTCTTACTTTACAGCATTTTTTCACACCTGCCTAAAACTTTTGCAGTACTGTATATATATATATATATATATATATATATATATATATATATATATATATATATATATACTTATTTTTAACTGAAGAGCCTGGATTAGCTAGTTTTTTGGCACCATTGTAATGTATGTTCAATTTCTTTTTCTGTTAGTTACAAAAAAAGTGAGAAATAATGTGAGTATAAGCTTTTTGAAAAAAAAGTTTATTTCTAAATTTTTATTTCACTTTAAAGAAAGTGGAGCAAGTTTGTGCTAATGCAAAAGATTAGTAAATCTAACCCTAAAATGTATTACTGTTTCATGAGGATTGCAATGTTTTTATTCATAATTTATTGATACATTTGTTGTATATCACTTTAACTTAATACTATACAGTATGTCAAAATGAATGTACATACATGAATTTAATCTAAGGGTGTCTGCCTAACATGGCAAATCACGGCAATATGTAAACACACAAAGAGATCGATATTAGCCAGCAGGTGGGGTTTTGGGGAAAAGGTTTCTATTGGTTTTCTGCATCATTATGACAGTGTATACAAAGTTTCAGAGAAACAAACACACATCCAAAAAAGAAAACAGTTAAAACAGTGTGTAGCTTGTGCACATAATAAATAGTACAATCTATATTTTATTAAATGTAGATTTGATAGCTGTAGTAATGCACTCACATTTTTCGACTGTCGTGTAAAATGTCCAATAAAGTATTTGCTCAACACATTACTACAAAAACAATGCAGCACAACACCATCTGACATCACTACTCCAGCAGCTTTGAACTTTAACTTCTGGCTTTTGCAATTTGTATGATCTACCAAAAAAACTCAACAACAGATTTTTTCCCCCAGTTATCCTAATGGAAATCGTTCATTTCAATGATCCATTTGGCCCTGATTTACATAGAAAGTGTGGGGGATTAAGTCTACTTCTGAAAGGGATTTGATAGACTTTCATGTAGTTTTGTCCTTGCATGGGAATATTTATTTATTTATTTATTTATTTATTTATTTAAACCTTTGTACCAAGGTTTAATTTAGAATATTGCCACTATCACAGAATAAAATGTATGCATTTTGTAGTTTTAAAATTCATAATAAAAGTCTGTTTACATTTTAGCATACTGATTTAAATCTTGACTGCTTTTCCAACTGGAATACACAACAGCGATATGAGTCACACATAACATTAAAGTCTTTGCACCCAGGAGTTATTGGAAATTGGGGTGGCAAGCTGAAAACAAAGAGCCTCATATGACTAGTGCCAAAAAAAGAATCCCTTAAAAATCAATCCAATTATACTTTGGAAATTCCAAACCCTGGTATTTGAATCATCTAATAATCTACTGAATGCAGCTGTGGAATTTGAATTTCCGCACAGGTAAATTTAGCTATTACAAGCAGTGACTTGCACATGCATACAGAACATCCATAGATCTACAGTATCTGTAAGGTACTATACAAAGGTACGAAACTCATTTACAACTCTCTCTAATTGTAGGAGACCAGCCATTTTCAGATTAAAATTAATACTCTGAACAAATCACTAATCTGAACAGGGGCAGGTCCACAGAGTCCATTCTTTCATTTGAACTGTAGTTCTTTGATAGCCAAGAAGTATGAGAAAAAATGGGCTGGGCTAATTGACTATTCTCAATACCTTAATCTATAGAGCAAGGATTCAACCCCAGCTCAAAAGAAATTTGTTTTGCTGTCTGCACCCATTAATATAGACAGTTTCCATTATGTACAGTTGTTGACAGCATCAAATAGCATACCAGTAATCACATTCATAATTATTGCATTGTTAGCATCTTTAACTGTGACATGATGTGTGCTCTAAGATTTGGGTTCCACTCATTTCTGTATGTAAACTACCAAATAACAAAGCTATAAACAATTCTTAACAGATACAACTGCAATTCAATAGAGTAGTAATACGGAGGAAACCTTTAACTCAGTAAACATGTATTTTGATAAGACATTTTGTTAAAAAGTTACATTTATAGAGGGCTCCCGAGTGGCGCATCCAGTAAAAGCACTCGCTAGAGTGCAGGATGCGCTCTATAGCCTGGACGTCGCCGGTTCCAGTCCAGGCTATTCCACAGCCGATCGTGGATGGAAGCCCCCAGGGTGCGGCGCTCAATTGGCCAAGCATTTCTCTCCAAAACTCTTGAAAGGGCTGTAGCCAGCTAGCCGATGAAACATCTCACAGATAACAATCTGTTTGAATCGCTGAATCTGGCTTCTGGCCGCGTCACAGTACTGAAACTGCACTGCTGCGGATTGTGAATGATCTCCTGCTCAATGCTGATGCTGCGGCTCCCTCTGAGCTTGTCCTCCTTGACCTAACTGCTGCTTTTGATACCATATATCATAGCATTCTCCTTGACCGCCTTCAGAAGTATGCTGGGATCTCTGGAACCTGTCCCTCCTGGCTGTCCTCTTACCTGTCTGGATGCACGCAGTCTGTCTTCTATGATGGAAGCAGTGGTGACACAAACCCGGTCTCCTGCAGTGTCCCTCAAGGGTCTGTTCTTGGGCATCTTCTCTTCAATATCTACATGCTTCCCTTGGGTCACCTCATCTGCCAACATAGCCTCATGTTTCACTCCTATGCAGATGACACCAAGCTCTACCTAAAACTCAACCCTAGATGTCCCTCTGCCGTGGTCCGGCTCTCAGCTTGCATCCAAGACATCGAGGCCTGGATGTCTGCCTATTTTCTTCAGCTCAACACTAACAAATCTGAACTGCTTCTAGTAGGATCGAAAACTCAACTTAAGAATCTCAATATTACCGCCCTGAACCTTGGAAACTGTCTACTGCTGCCTTCCCCCACTGTACGAAGCCTTGGTGTACTTTTGGATAGTAACCTCTCCCTTGATGCCCAAATCGCCTCGGTGGTCAAATCTTCCTTGTACCTCCTCCATAACATTGCAAATGTCTGCCCCTGCCTTTCCATCCCGGATGCAGAGATACTCTGTCATACATTTCACATCTCAACTTGACTACTGCAACTCTCTCTCTCTGGTGGTCTTCTGTCACGTGCCATAAACCGATTGCAGCTGGTTCAGAATGCCGCTGCTAGGATCCCTACCAGATGTAAAAAACATGATCACATTACCCCCCGTCTTGCCCAACATGGCTACCTATTAAATTCAGGATTACTTTCAAAATTCTCCTGCTTGCCTACAAGACACACGGGTCCAGAGTATCACTTCATCACACAGGTCCAGAGTATCTCTCCAACCTGCTAACCCGCTATGTCCCTGCCCGCAAGCTGAGGTCCTCTGATTCTGGCTTGCTTGTCATACCCAAGCAAAAGTGCACCACACTCGGAGAGTGCTCTTTTAGCTTCATGGCTCCGACTCTTTTCCAGCTTTAGTGCATGAAGCTCCCACCGTCGCTCGCTTCAAATCATCTCTCAAGACCCACTTGTTCTCTCTCGCTTTCCATGCTCTTTAAACCTGATATCAGTTACTAGCTGTCGTCTAACTTGCTATTTCAGATTTATCTTTGTTATGATTCTGTATGACACATGCATCCACAAGGTTTGGAACTCATATCCTAGCCTTGTATTGAATGTACTATGCCTTGTATTTCATTGTACTTAATGTATTGCATTGTTTTCACAGTTTAATGCATTGTTCCTCACTATCTTGTAAAGCGCTTTGTGATGGTGGTCCGCTATGAAAGGCGCTATATGAAAGAAATATTGATTGATTGATATATAAAAATGAAAATAATCAGAAACCAGAAATCAAACTAACAAACATCATGGAAAGGCTACAATTGGAAGGTGGCTCCCCCTATCTGCTGCAATTTCTGACCTGTGGGGTACACCTAGTCACTGTAAATTGTTGGAGCATTGTTTTTGTGGTAATGTGTTCTCATGCGGTTCCTAAAGGGGACAGTATTTAGTTGATCCTATTTCCACTTTTGAGTTTATTGACATAATGCAGTTTAGCTAAAGGTGAAGTCCCAGTGGCTTTACAATCTAGTTTCAACACTTCAGTACCATTTCCTCTGCTCCCCATATCACTGTGCAGTTGACATTTTCACTGCAGTTTAATTGGTGTTTTACATTTCAGTTATATTAAGCCTAATGAATGCAAAGTGCTCAGGTACTAGATTCCCTTATTTCTGAAAACCATATGATGCTGCATTAAAGATGAAGTCCTTTATTCTGCAAATGACTTATGACTTAACTTCAAATAGAAATACATAGCTTTTTATTCTTGTTGTTTGAATGTGTTACATGGAAGATAAAAAATGGGGTAGATTCCTCATGTTCTCTGCTATATAGATTTAACCTTGCTGTACAGTGTTAAAATCAAATTTAATTGCCATTTTTGACTGCAATAAATTAATACATCATTTATTCATTCAGACTAGTTATATATATATATATATATATATATATATATATATATATATATATATATATATATATATATATATATATATATATATTATTGAATTGTGGTTTGTCACACTTGTACTTTGCTTGAACAAAAGTTATTGTATTTCTTGCTCTTATTGTATTACTTGTATTGTAACACTTGAAATGTATTTGCTTACGATTGTAAGTCGCCCTGGATAAGGGCGTCTGCTAAGAAATAAATAATAAAAATTATATATATATATATATATATATATATATATATATATATATATATATATATATATATATAAATAAAATTTAACAATCGCCAATTATTTTATTATTTTCTCCCAATTTGGCCATATCCAATTATTTTTAGGCTCAGCTCACCGCACTGACTCGGGAGCGGCGAAGACGAACACACGCTGTCCTCCAAAGTGTGTGCCGTCAGCCGACCGCTTCTTTTCACACTGCCACCTCAGAGCTACAGCATCGGAGGACCATGCAGCTCTGGGCAGCTTACGGTGAGCGGAGGACACCTTGGCCGACCTAAGCCCCCCCCCCAGGTGGCTCCCGTCTACGGTCGGCAGTTATATTAATATATTTTATAACTGTACTGTGTGACATTGTGTCTGTTGCCTGCTTACCAGCTTATCGTACAGGTAGAAAAACATACTGGGCAATACAGAGGTTCCTGCTTGAGAGGCAAGTTATTTTTTAATTTTTCATTATTTGTGGCAAAATAATGATGTACATTTTAAAACTAGACTCCAGGCAACAACTTCATTTTGTACAGGAAATCAGTCTTGGAAATACCTTCATGTATTTAAAAAAAAAAAAAAAATTAAAAAAAATACCGCCACCAGGGGTGCCATATTTTTTTAATGGGAATGGCCAAGGACATCACATCACATCCCAACCCCAAAATTATCTGTTTAACATGTGTTCCCACATGTGACATGGCCAGAGGTTACACTGAGCAAGTACAGGAGGAACATAACCAGTGCCACCTGGTGGCAATTGTTTTATACCATGGAACCCTGTTCCCTCTGGTCCAGTGAATATATATTTTCAGTACAAAAAATGGTTAATGCTGTCCAGAGTGGCCAAGAAGCGTTGTGTTACCCCTGGCTAGCCCAGATTAATGAGGTGTTCACAGTGTGTATAATATTCATATACATAAATAAATACATACAAAACTACAAAACAAAGGTCTCACACTCTGCTATAACAATCAATCGTTCACAATCACAGTGCAATGGAAAATGCAGGTGATTGATTTAACTTACTAACACAAAGACTGATTGGCTGTTCCACAAACCCCTCATTTATTTACTGTGTTTTGCTTCTTCAAGCATGAACTTCAGAGCTATCACATACATACATATGTTTTGCATGTGATGCTAGATTGACTGTACAGTACAAAAAAGAAGAACAAAATTATACCAGTGACATCTGAATGGTCACGGCAATACCTTATACCGGTAATCCATCACATGTTGGTCCTATGTATTGTAGCCACAATATGATGTCTTAATGTGCACTACATAATTTGTTACTTGGCTCTAATGGAATTATGTACTAGACAAACAATGCTACCCTATCCAGAATTCCAGTTGATGATTAACCAAACTGGTTCTTACTGGTGACCAGTGGACAACTTAATTTTGAATCCATACAGTTTATGTTAATATTTCCCCCTTTCAGATTAATTAAGGTGCTCAACAAACAACAGTTTAGCATTGCAACCTCTAGTAGTCAGTGTGTGTGTGTGTGTTGCTGTTTTATCAGCTGCCTGAAGAAAGGTACAGGAGAAGCCATTTTGTGTGGAGTTTTTTCTGGGCATATCTGTGTATTGCTGTGTACACGTCAGCAGCAGGAAACGTGTCTTTGTGCCAATGAGAGTATAGCGAGTGTGTGTGTTTGAGAGCTGACCGCTGTACTGTATTACCACCACCCTAATCCATGTTCTCATTTTACTGAACCAGTACTGCAGCTTCATTCCAGCCGCTGTTCCCTCTTTCTGTGCAATGGATGGGTAAGTGCAATCTCATTCCACACTCTCTGACAACCTAAACTAAGAAAGATAGTTGCTTTACAAAACAAATATTTACCCATAAGTGTATATCAATCGAGATAAACTATACAGCACCCTCGTCCCTGCAACTGCACTTTTGTTGTAATCGGTTCCTTCAATGCTTTTTTTTCGCGTTTGGCCCTTTTTGAGTCTTGAGTGCTGAGTATGTTTTTATAATTGAAGGATTGGAACTGGGGAGCGAAAAGAAGAGAAAGAGGAGGGGGCTAGCATTAAGAGTTTTTGATAGTGCGTGTTTTCTTTCAAGAGTGTTTTTATTTATTTATTTATTTATAAATACTACGGCGTGTTTGGGTAAGAAAAGGGAGGTTCCAAACAAAGTAAAAAAAAAGTAGCTTAGTTAGATTTATGAAGGGATTTCTGGAATTCTTCATAAAGTTCGTGGAAGTGTTGGTCTTTTTTCATTGTTGGCAAGACGTGTTTATGTTAATGCAAACTGAATCGAATATTTAGCGACTTCCTTCTTTACAAATCTATAAAAGTAACTTTCCTTTAGTTTTTGGAGATTCGTTTTGTTGCGGATATATTATTGGTTTTATGTTTTGCTGCCATTTTGATTTTGTGTCTTGGTAGGGGCGTTACTGTGTACGGTTCCACAACAAAAGTATCAACACTGTGATACATCATTTCATTTTAATTGCTATGAGATTTTATTTATATATATATATATATATATATATATATATATATATATATATATATATAATATTCGACTCAATGCAGGTACAGTTTAATTATAAGCAGATTAAGTATTTTTTTGTACATTACATTGTTTTCTCTTTTGCTGTGTAGTATTTAAACAAACAAAATATGTGTTTAAATACCTACAGTAAACAGAACGGGCTGGGCGGGGGATCTTCATAAGAATACTTACCTATAAGGTCTTGCTTGCGTATGTACCAGTAAATAAACAATTCCCAGGAATAATTAAATCGTATTTTGCTATATGGACAATGAAAAGTTGTTGCCGGGTAAATGTTCTATTTGTAATGTGGCGGCAATATGTAGATAACGCCATTCCTGACACGAGAGAAAGTAGCCTGTCACTAACACAGCAGTCGCTGTGTATAATGAAAACCTGCCTTATGTTCCTAAAATTGGTGACGTATGTTGTTGTGCATTAATAGATTTGAAAAGCCCTTTCCGTTCTTCGGTACCAGGGAAGTATATGTGATTGTTTTAACTTCAGAATGCCAGTGGATTTAGCTAGTCGCTGGAAATTAATGTTGCAAGGATGAATATTTAATTTGACTAATTTGTAAAACATGCATCAATATTTTAGTGCTTTAAGTAAAGCCTGACTCAGAATGTGATAATGACCTTTACCACACATCTGAAGATGGCCTAATAACACAGACACGGTATTCCAACTTATCTGTAATGTTTTGGTTCATTAAGTACCATTACAATTCCATCCTCTTGAATTATGTTTGTGGGGGACAGACAGTTCATTGTATTTGTATTGGCTTGTTTTGGCTCACCAGTTCCAATAAACCGTCTCATTGTGGGGCACCTGAGCCATCCACCCAGGGTCCATTATAGTATTCAAGTTTGAGGTTGTGTGTCTACTCTCTGCTTTGGAATTTGTTGTTTCCCAGCCCTGCTACAGTATCTGTAACTGTGTATGTAAACACATGCATGTACACATGTAGTCCTCACACACATTGATGTATAATAAAGCAACAGCAATGGATGGCTTTTCATGATGACTTTTCTCAATATGGTAAAGTTTAAGCTTTTAAGAAAGAAAACAGAATCTAATTTGCCATATTAAATATTATTACTTCACGCATAAGTAATAACCAGCCGTCAGTAGCCTACCTGGGCAGTCAAAACAAACATCACTTTATTCCAGTTGACATTTCCCATAGCTCCCAAAGATTAAAACGAAAATAAATAAATTAAACAGACTCCTGTTTTATGATGTGGGATAATAAATGGAGTGTCTGATCCTGCTGTTTGGATGGTCTGCTCTGGTTCCAAGGCTGAAAACTGATTTATTATTGGTTAATTACAAATAGACTGCAGGTTTTACAGAAGGAGTTGTGAGGTCAAATTCTGTGGGGGAGTACAGTACTTGTAACCAGTGAGACTCCCTTAAGAATCCCTGTACAGAATGGCATTACTGTACTTTAAATTGAACATTCAGTTGTAAGAGTAAGGTTAAACAAAGCTTTTCGGGCAAGCAAGATTTTTAAAATATCTACTTATACTTTAATCCAGACGTTTAATAAGAAATGTGCCTGGATCAAATTAAATTGGTGTTTATTATATGGGGAAATGGTTTTTTGTTTGTTTTACAGAATACTTAAGTTTCTCTTTCAATGTGTTAGCAGTTCGGAGGACATGTGAAATGTTTCTGTTTTGGATTTGCATCATGCTAAAGGGATGAATGAAGAGCAAAATACCCTTACACTTTCATATAACCAAGTGTCAGAAACAAACATGTCAGTCGTATACTTTTCCATCTAATGCAGGTCTGAAGATGAGAGGCATAACATAACAGTTCTGTATTTGCAGTCTGTAGGGAATGACTGTGGTGTAATGTTAGAGTAGACAAGTAAACCAGAGATCTTTACAAAATGGTAGATGGTATTATCCCTCATATGAATGAGTGCTTATTTATTTATGTGTTTGAAATTACTGCTCGCTGTTGCTTTGCTGCATGGCGCAGATGAGCATGACTGTCACTCCACAGAGTGATTTCCCACTGAGTGGAATAACATGACATTTCCTTAGCCTTTAACTCTGTTGCCCTCTTAATGTTGCTTATGTGCAGGGATCCTAGGAATCCATTTGCTGAGGAATAACTTGGAAAACACGGCTTTCCTGTGCAGGTGGAGAATTTCTAGTTTTACACAGGGCAAAAAACATGCAAGGCTTTTTTTTGTTTGTTTTGATAATCAGTACACTTATATATAATCATCAACACAGACAATTTTGTTTTAAATTTCCGTAAACAGACTTGTTCAACAAATCTGCTTCCGGTGTACAGAGGTCAAGGTTGAATGAAGCGCAATGTCACATTCATGTTGAAACATAGCTGCAGTTTACTTCAGTATCCAGTGTGTTATTACTACTGAACAAGCTGTTTAACCCTTTCAGGACCAAGCATTTTTCAGTGGGATGCGGCCCCAGGACCAGGCATTTTAACTTCAGCTCATGAAATAGTATCTGCTTATATCCACTCGTTTGTATATTAAAACACATGAGACAGAATAATGTTCTAATATAACTATGTCAAATACATCAGATTTACAGTGTTTTTCAATGTCGTTATTACCTTTCTTACAAGTTTCTCTGAAGCAAGCTCTGATGTATTTTCTGTCTGCGTTGCCAAAACTTTCTCCGCCCTTTAGACACTAAATGCCCCTCTCAGTGACGTCACACGAAAAAAAAAAAAAACTACCAGGAAGTGAACGCCAGTCCCTCCCCTAGCCAATGATATGTGTTTCAAGCCTGTACGGCAAAGTACGGTGGCCCTGTAGTCATCAAAGGAAAGTGTTGTTTTTTTGTTTTTTTTGATGGTGTTTACTCAATCGCAGTTTAGAAGCCCACTTCAGTATGATCGTGTTAACACGATCCCGGTCTTTAAAGGGTTAAAGAGGCCGAAAACAATAGAAATCACTCCTAAAGATCTGGTCAATGAGTTTGGCAATAGCCATCTAGATGACAAAGACTAACTCAGAGATAAACTAATATGAATACAATTTTTACTTACTACACAGAAGTGTAATGTTTAAAGTAAAATGGTTTGTTTATATTATTGATTGATGGGACTGGTGAGCTTGTAACTTCCTTTAGAATTTAAAAGTGTACCAATAAATACTTCCTGTGTTAACTGTTATTCAATAGTACTGTTTGTCTATCTTACAATGGGGCTTAATTTTAGCCTTTGTTTTTAATTGTGGAATAACGCAGATTTTTATTGTTTATTATAGAATTACTTTTTTTTTTAATTGCGGAAAACTAGGATGCCTGCTTGTGTGTAAATGTTCTGGACCTTACTGGTCTGTTGTGTGATTGCAATTGAAGATGCATTTAAATCCGGATCATTAACCAAGGAGTGGTGGTGGGGGGTGGTTAGCCTTCACGGTCGGATGAGAAAAAAGGATTCTCGCTTGCAGTAAAACAAAGGGGTCTTGCTTTGATCTTTTAGCAGATCTTGCAAGGCCCACATTTCTAATTCATGAGAAACACCCGGCTTTAAATTAATTAATCCTCTCCTTGAAGATTTTCCATTAAAGTAAGTTGAGTTGTTTTTGGTTGTGCGTTCCCAGATGAATTTGTTTCCTTTTCATTGTAAAAGTCATGTTTAGGAATATCATGCAAATAGGCTATGTAAAACAGATGCACTACTAAATATAGACCCCAAACACTACCTTTTTAACAATGTGTTTTTTGGGTTTTTTTTTGCTGCTTTAGCCCGATAGCTCCTTTTTTTTAGAAGGGCTTTGCAGCATTCTGGCTTTAAAAAGGTTATTGTAAAACAGAAGTTCTTGTGGGTGGAATTTTGCTAAGGCTCCAAGGTCACTATTCCAGTTTGACAATAATGAATGCACCTGTGTTTTGTTATTTACTCTTAGGCTGCAATTGATTACTCAAAAAAAAAAGGTTTCACAGTGGTCATTTGTGATCTGTTAAATTTCTAGGTTTCTTATGGGAGAGTAGTTCTCTTTTTGCAAATCCTATATCTTCAATGTAGTGAAGTCAGTTCAGCCCCAATGATCCCTCTACTTTTGTGACTAGTACAGAATTCTTACAGGTGTAAATGTATGAGCCTTACTACAGCAGTCATGCCTACTACAAAGCATTTGATTTCACTTCTTTAAACACTGAACAGTGGCACTGTTACAGATTGTGTGTCCTGCCTAACCTCAGGCAGGATGCAGACCTTTCATCTTCTGGCTCAGAGGCCAGTGTGCTGCTACCTGCTGAGAGCACAATGTGCATTGTCCCCTACTATAATAAGCAACCAAATTCAGCTTTTTAACAAGGTAGCACAAAACGCTTCTTGTTGCTGACTTTCATTGAAGGTTGGTTACGTCTTGCTTTTCATAAGCATTATTTCTGCTTGAGAAATGTAATTCACTTTATAGTTACTGCACACCAATTTGATAGTCTGAAATGTACAGACGTTTTAATATACATAAACAAATCATTTTAAGAGAAGAGAAACACCCTGCTTGTTAAATGTGGAGTGTGTTACGTTTGAATGTGTTGGTAGCTTGGTCATTCTTCTAAATGCCCCAACACAAAATGTCATACACAGGGTTCCACATAAGAGCATAATACAAATAATGAGATCTAAAGAAACTGTTGGCCAGTTTATTTTTGCCTGTCTAGCCAGTTGGCTTTAGGGATTCCACACTGGAAAGGCTGGTTTTGCAGAACCCGTGAGCACTAGACTGATTTACCTAAGGTAACATTACAATAGGTTTCGAGTGTTAATCAGCGCTTGTAAAACCAAAGTAGACTAAACTACAGTAAAATGCACCTTTTTAAACATATTGATGTTGCAGATTCACAAAATAATAAATCGAGGGGCACAATAAACCCACACAATAAAAAAAAGCTAAACTAACATTTAGAAATTGTGTAATTAGATTCTGCATTGCTAAAAGCAGGGATACACATTCAGTAAGCAATATACACAATGTTCAAAAATGAGGCATTCATTGAAAGGAAGTAAATAACACCCTGATTGAATAAACACTACTACTACTGAATAAATATTACTACTAAATGTTTTGTTTAAACATTTAGTAGTAATAAACTAAAGTTAAGTGTGTGTAAGCAAAAATTTGACCCCTGCAGGCTTCTCCCCAGGCCTTATCAGCCGGGCGGAAAAAACCCAATGTGCCTGTGCCTTTAACAATAAGGATTGATTTCACTCAGGGTTGCCGGATTTCTGACAGAAAAATAACAACCTTGTTCTTCAAAACAAGCCCCAAACAAGCCCCAAACAAGCACAACCCATGTTAGAGTACCCATGTTGGGCGTTTATGCTAATTCCAATCCGCGACTCTCAAATTCCAACTGAGACTCTCAAAATCAAGCCCAGTCCCGCTTATTATAAGCGGACTTGGCAACTCTGATCACTTACATGTTGCTGGGTGAAAAAAAAAAATCTTGGCACCACATGACAGCTGTGTTACGTCTTGACACACCATTTAACCAATCAGAGAGTTGAAGGGGCGGGTTTTCTGTGTTAAGCACTTCGAGAGGCTAAAATATTAAAAATGACTGCTAAAAAAATAACCGATTATTTTCAAAGCAAAAATTGTGACAATGAATGCCGGGTTTTCAAAATAAGCTGGCGATCGGTGCAATCCATCGCCTAATACGATATTTGCGCTGGCTACTTTATTAAAAAAATATTAAGATTATTTTTGGATATTATCATTCAGTCCATTTTTTGTCATATTATTGTACTGTAAAGTGATATATATTTAGTACATAATAGCTGTACATATGCACCAAAAAAAAAACACATATTCCTTTTATTGTGATATCGTAAAAATATGCAACCAGGTGCTTGTGAGAGATATTGGGGGTTCATGTATAGAGGCTGTACGCCTTTAAGAAGAAAGGCGTGATGGGATATCAGCTGAACACTTGTCAGCTGACATGCATATACTTACGTGCATAGGTGCTGGATTATTACGCTCCGGCTTCATGAAACAGTTATGATGGTGACCAAACAGGTGTGAGTACTGTTGTGTAAAAAAAAATTGTTAAAATGAACAGTTGCATTCAAAAAATGTAGAACAGCGAAAAACACAAATAGACATAAAAAACACAAATAGACATAAAAAACATAAAAAAGCGCAACCAGACATAGTCAACGGAAGACAACACATTATTCAAATTCTTTGTTGTATTATGTGTTTAAGGTAAGGCAAGTTTATTTTTCCATTTAAAGTGCTCCCGGCTCTAATGTTCTTCTGCCTGGCTGTACAGAATTCCTGGGAAGAACCCTGACCCTGACCCCCATGATGTCGACAGACTAGACTGTTTTTTAATTTGAAATCAAAAAGGTGCTGCATCTGTGAAGCACGGCAATTTGCAGCTGAGTGATTAGTTTAAAAAAAGTTTATGTGATTGCTATAGTGTGCAAGTAGCTTGTAAACTCATTTAGTAAGACTTGCAATGTGGGTGTACTTTTTGCATATTTTGTAAATTGCACTTTTTTAAACAATGCAATTGAGGGGTGGATTGTTTCAAATGAATTAGCAGCACTCTAATGGATAGTGCCACGCTAATTTCACTCTGTGTTGGGCCTTTTGAATTAAAATAAACAAAAGAGCATTTGAGGATGTCACAGAAACTGTTATATGAAACTGCTTTGACAATCTGAAAGGGTGGGCTTTTATTAAGCTGATCTAACACACTGTACTCATGTTTTTTACAGGTGTTGTGATACAGTATCAGCAGTACTGTTAGTTGCTGTGGTAGGGCCTTCGAAGATGCAGTGTGGTTTTTATTTATTATTTCTTCTCTTTCTCACCTGCAGTACCATTGTAAACCCATTCTCATTTTGCTTAACCTGTAATATAAAATGGACATTTACATTATTTTTTTTTTAAAGCTGAACAAAATAGATGGGGGAAATCTGGGTAAAATCATATGACATTACATAAAAATTCTGATCAGAAAACTGAAATGGCTGGAAATCCATTACAGTGGTGCCCTCCAGATACAGTAAAAGCTGTTTTTTAATGTTGTAGTCTATGATAGACAGAAGTTCAGTTCATTTTCACACAGCTGTAAATAACCAGGGATTCAGTTGTTTAGATCTCTGGCTACTGCAGGTTTTCAGTAGAACTGATGAAGACTTCCTTGAAATTGCAGTTAACTGCACCAGTGCAGTGTTGGCTGCCCATGGGAATATTCCATCGCCTTACTTTAAAAAAAAATTCTTAACATGTTTGTGTTTCAACAAAATATGTGATAGTTTTATCAACTAAATACGGTTTGCCCCAGCAGAAAGATGCTGCTGCTTTTTTTGGGGTATTTACGCTGGGTCCAAGCACATGTCATGTAAGGCCTACATGTAATGAGCACCCTCTGAAGTAGTTGGCGGCTTATTTAACCACAGTTTTGCTCATTGAATAAATGTATATTTGGGACAATTTATGTATTTTTGCATAATATGGCAAATGCTTTTATTTCTTACAATGTATTTTTCTTTAATACATACACTTTTATTTTGATTACATGGAAGGGGATGCAAAATACTTGGCTGTTTACAGTGTTCATGCTACAACAAGTTGTCAGTTGTAATGGCAATGTAAAAAGTGGAAACAAGTAATGAGGACAGGATGATTTTGTGTTGATTTTACAAAACCAAATCCACACAAGCTGTAGGAATAGGTCAGAACTCAGCAGAGTTGTTGTACCCTGTTTAAGCTTGCAGAATTTAAAGGCATGTTAAAGGATGTACTGACTGTGTAAACCCAGCGGGCTAAAAATAGCCTATGCAAGCTTGTGCAGTCAATGGTTTTGAGAAATAATGACTGATAGCAGTGATACAGTATGCCTGTGCACAATAACTGAAGCTCGGTCTTTGTATAATTATTTATGTAGAGCTCTTGGTACTTTTAATCAGTTAAACTCAATACTGTGACATTCACTTTACAAACAGCCTTCTCTCTTTCTCTTTCCGAAAAAAGATCTTCAGATGCGACTTGAGCTAAAACGTTTTCAACTTCAGCTGGTAAGTGTACACAGGGTATCGGCTCTCCTCTTGCTACTGCAGCTTGAACTTTGCAGTCTAACCCCTTTCCATGTAACTCTTACTTCAGGAAACATTTCACATCTCATTGCATTCTCTCTTTATTAACCTTTGTTTCTTCCACCTGACTTTTATTGTACTACTGGCTGTGAAATAACCTGCTTTTTAACTTCTGGTTTCCCATTGTCTCTCTTCCTTTATTCCACACAGTGTCGTTACTGATCTTTTAACAGTCGGTTTAAAGGTAGGATTCTGATTTCTTCTCTTTGCACTGCATTTGCCTTTTTCAGTTTATGTTTCTTTCTTTGGGAAGTTTTACCCTGTCATCTCTAACACAACTAATTGTGTTTTCATGAAACATCCATACAGTGTTTGTGCATTCAGTATATTTTTCTCTGCTTTTTCTTTTTGTACACCCCGAGATAACCAGCTGTATAGTGTTAGAGCCAGGCCCAGCACCAGGAACTGCACCATTGGGGGGGTAGGGCTTGTTTATGATGTCACAGAACCCCTTGATGAAATGCAGCCCATACATTACTCTCTATCTATCTATCTATCTATCTATCTATCTATCTATAGTTACCAACAGGGGATTATACTGTCAGAATGTAAATGTTTTCCCGTTGAAAAACTGGGTAGGAACCTCACAACATTTCAATAAATCTTTTTTTTTTTTTTCTCTAAAATCTCTAAAACCATAAAACCATTAAAGAGGTGTGAGGTGTGCAGTGTTTCAAATTCCTGAATTTGTGACGAGAATCTAAATTGTTCCTAAAAGGCAGAGATCTATCGTAGTCTACATTTGCAGTTTCTAGGTATATTGATTTATAGGTGATGTGAAAACTGTCAAATAAGCAAAAATCAGTTTCTAGATGGATATTTGGAAAACCAGCCTAATAAATGATTTCCACCTTTTGTTTGTTTGCTGCTATTTATCTAAAAAGGGATGAAATGGTGACACCATACAATACAAGTGCTTTGTTGGCAGGGAAATTAATTGGCATTAAATGATAGTCATCACTGCCTTTAGAAAACTATGCTGTGAACAGGGATATTCCTTTTAAAAAAACATATGTTTCTTATGGCCTATTACTTAAACCACCATTTATAGTACAGTGCATCATATGAGTGAAGTAGGTGGAAGTCACAAAATGAAACACCAAATAATGTATATTTAAAAAAAAAAAAAACATAGTTGTTTGCAAGAACCTCACTATTGACCAAAAAAAAAAAAAATGGGCTATTCAATTGAATTGCTAAATAATGCCACTCTTTGTTCTTAAATTAGGATGCGTTGTGTGCCAAGATTATAAAAACCGGCATTTCTAACTTTACATAGGAATCACTTTAAGCCTGTAACCTGCCAGGGAGAGCCCTGTTTTCATTAATACAACAGCATTCCTCTGTGGTTTTGGATTCATTTAGTAGACTCAGAGAGAGTGTCCTTTTTATCTGTGTTTTATTTATTTTATGTTGTATATGGTGTTGCACTGTATCTGATAGAGTGAACAGTCATGTCTAAATTGTTCACACAATAGATTTTTCACAAGATTGAGTACATAGTTGTACATGCAAATATTCCTTCAGTGGACAGCCCAGTCGCTATTGATAGTTTCCATTCATTGTAGTTGTGGCAGGACAAGGATATGGAAGGTGTCGTGGTATTTGTCGTCCTCCATTGTGTGTAATTGAGTAAAGGAAGCCTGCAGCTGCTGAAGCCCTGTTGACATCCTCTGCAGTAAACAGATAAAGTGCAGGGGTAGAGCCACAGAAGAGAGTTGTTTTATTTTTTAATGTGACCTCATTTAAAATGGAAAAAAAACCATAAAAGGATCCATATGCAGAGAACAGGGATGTGGAAAATAAGACAGTTTAGTGCATTGTTGGAGCAGCAAGTGTGGAAAAGTGGGTAAGCTCAGTATGAAATAAAATCATCTTTGCTAAGCAAACTCAGAAAGTGATAATTTCTGCCATATTTTGTGTAGTTTGGCCAACAAAACGTTTAAAGGAGTGCCTAGGGCTGGGACAACGCATTGATCCATCGATGCATCGAATCGTTGGAATAACCATTGATCGATAAAATAACCATCGATGGTTGAAAAAAAAAACAAAAAAAGCATCTATCAGTTCATTAATAGGACCATTTTTTATTAGGACCGCCAAAATTTAAATCTACACTTTTATTCCTTTGGTTCCTTTAAATAATAATAATAAAAAAAAACTCCCGCCCACTACGCAGTACGTACGTTTTCAGAGTAATAAGCGAGACCCCCCCCCAAAAAAAAACCTAGAGAAGAGACTAGAGGTAGGCTGCATTTCAGGATCAGATTTTGCTAGTTAAATTGTGAATTTAATTTTAAATAAGCCGTCTGACGTTTGGAAGTTTTTTTTTTACAAAAGAACAAAATGGAAAGATAAAAAGTGCTGTTTGTGGAGTTTTAATGAACTTCTGTGGCAATACCACCAACCTGCGGGATCATTTAGGAAGACAGGACCCGACAAAATACGCCAGCGGGAACACATGTAAAAAACAAAAGGAAGCAACACCTTCAGTGACCGCTTATTTTAGAAAGAAAGTTGATCCAAAAAGCGTCAGAGCAAAAGAAATAACAGGCCTGATAGTGGATGTTGTCACACAAGGCATCAGACCTGTTAGTAGAGGGAGCTGCGTTTCAAAATCTGATTGCGAATCTTGCTCCGGGCTATGAAATGCCCTGTCGAAAGACAATCTCCAAATTCATTACCCTGGATCACGAATGTGCAAAGGAAAAGCATTGACAGGATTTAAGTCAAGAGTATAATTCAGTGTCCATCACTACCGATGTATGGAAAAGCTTGACACAAGAAGCGTTTTTAACAGTCACCTGCCATTACATAAGCAAAACTGGGAACTCGAGTCAAAAGTATTAGAGACACGAAAATTACACGAGAGACACACAGCTGTGAATTTAGCAGAAGCGATCAATCAAATTTTGAGTTTAAAGTGGCTACAAAATGAATAGCTTGTGTTCATGACAACGCGGGCCAACATGTGCAGAGCAATGTCTTTGCTTTCTGCAAGCGAGCGTGCTGTGTTACTTTTTGGTAGCGTGGCAAGTGTGAGCTGTGCAGGGCACAATATAAATCTTTGCATTCAGAAAAGCTTGGAGGATGTACGACAAGTCCATACGTTAGTGGCAGCAGCAAGGAGACTGGTTGCTCATTTTAAAAAGAGTGAGATGGCAACAAGCACTTTAAATAGGAAACAAACAGAAATGCTGAACACAGAAAAAGCACCACTCAAGTTAACACAGGACGTACAAACAAGGTGGAACACGGTATATGTTTGATCGCCTTCTTGAATTAAAATGGCCGTTTATTGCTGTTTTGTCAAACCCAGATTTGACCAAAAAGTCTGACGCAGCAACGAAAACCAAACAAGCAACGAAATTGTTACTTCGTGGACGGCAACAAACACACTTCCAAGGAAACCATAATCCAACAAGAAATAACAATTTATGCTTCTGAAACTCCATTAAACATCAGCGAAGATCCCCTGATTTGGTGGAAAAATATCCAGACACGCTTTCCCAACCTAGCAGCCTTGGCAAAGAGCATGTTAAGTATCCCTGCAACATCGGTCCAGAGCGAGCGTGTGTTCAGCAAAGCAGGGATGTATAATTACAGTATGCACATATATAAAATGTAAGAACATGTCTAAAATAGTGCTTACAATGATAGTTGAAATGTGCAGTACGAGAATGCAGCAGTCCACTTACTCCCGTCCCGTCCCCGCTCGCTACACAAAGTAGAAATTATCAGTTTAACCCTGAAGTCTATGTGGTTAAACAAAAGGGCTTGTAACCAGGAGGTCCCCGGCTCAAATCCCACCTCAGCCACTAACTCATTGTGTTTTATTTTTGTAAATTTATACTTGGCATAATAATTTGGCCAGAAAAATAATGTAACATTCTGGAACCTTTTGCATAATGTAGTGCAGATTTTTTTCACACAATCATAGAAAACTTGTTTAAGGTTAGGTTATTGGATTTCCCATATTACTATTGTTAGACTATTAACTCTTTCAGCACACAGGAACTTTACAAAAAGATAACCCTTGGAAAACTTAATTTCATAAATACAAATAGGCAATAGGCATGGGTATACTGTATATGGACATACAGTACACACGATTAATTTCCTGGTCTGCTGTGTGAACAGTGGTATGTTTCTTAGTACAACAGCGGTGTGCAGTTTTGAGTGGAGTTACCTTTCCTAGGTCTGTAGATATGGTTTTATATCGAATTAGATTTT
The DNA here is from genome assembly GCF_902713425.1 of Acipenser ruthenus. Taxonomy (NCBI): domain Eukaryota; kingdom Metazoa; phylum Chordata; class Actinopteri; order Acipenseriformes; family Acipenseridae; genus Acipenser; species Acipenser ruthenus. The sequence goes on along the minus strand of NC_081190.1, from coordinate 29,834,070 downwards.
ATTTGCGTTTTCCAGCTGTTTATTTATTCATTGTGCTGTATGTGCGAGGAAAGGTTTTCTTGCAACATGTACAGTATTTGGGGAATTTCACGTGATGACGTCTTTGAACTGAGTGAAAACTGATCAGCAGAGATCAATCGGCATACTGTAACCAGGTACTGTATTTAGAATTACAAACAGATCTGTGAATACAGAAACGTGACACCCTGCACAATCCAATAACCTAACCATAAGAAGGATCTGGCATTCTGGAGCCCCCACTTGAAAATCTTCCATGCGCTGGCCTGCTACGGTTTTATTTGAATTTTATTTATTGTATAGCAAAGTGGTTTATCATTTTTTTTTTCTGTTTGATCTTCAGTAAAGCATGAAATCTGTAAACAAAACTGTGTGAATTTTTACTTTCATTTGTTTTATCTTTTTGTCTTGTGCCATCTTTGTTGTCTGCTTGCTTTTGATCTGTTCTCTTTCCTTGATTTGATGAGTGCTTACATTTTATGAAATAAACTAATTATTCAGTTCTTCATAATGTTTGCTGTCCCTGCATTTTACACACTTTTTTTTCATACAGTGCTGACATTGTGGATATAGCCTAACAATTTTGAAAATAAAAATGTACTGAACAACAAAAAAAAAAAATAGCAACCTAAAGAAGCCCTTGGTTATATACCACTATTCCCTTATAATAAAATTGCCTGAATGTAAAGACCACCTCTTGTAGTAATCAGATGTGCACTGGAGGCACATTTATTCTTTTAGCTCTGTTTTGATTGAGGACTGTTCATCTGATTGTGATAACTTGTGATGTTATGGTTGTTCCATATTAGGTGTTTATTGGAGCATCATTATCTAGTGGTTTATCGGAGCATCATTATCTAGTGGCCATGGACCTAACATATTCTAGTTAATACTTTGTGTTACTAAAGACTGGGGTATTAATTGTTAATTGTGTTTTTACATATTTTTTGCAGACAAATACACTAAAGAACCCTATTGTTATGATACAAACTAACTACTGTATGTTGGTATCAGTGTTCAGTCCAATTCAATAGACGCCTATACAGGGTTCTCCCCAGGAATTCTGTACAGCCGGGCGGCAGAACATTATAGCCAGGAGCACTTTTAACAGAAAAATAAACTTGCCTTACCTTAAATATATAATACGACAAAGAATTTTAATAATGTGTTGTCTTTCGTTGACTGTATCTGGTTGCGCTTTATTTGCTACGTTTTCTTTTTCATTACTGTTTTTTATTATGGTAAATTACCGTGCTTATTTAGGCACTCTACGATTTGACTGAGGAAAGACAACGTAGGGTTATTGAAGTTCACAAACAAAACAAAACAAAAAATGTAACCTTTTCAGCTTAATTATTGAGCTTATTGCTTCATTTAAATTGTTTTCTTTAAGTTTTCAGCATTTTGTTAATGCACCTGGGTACATATTGTTACTATATCACAATAAAAGGAATTTTTTTTTTGGTTGCATATGTATAGCTATTATGTACTATATATCACTTTACAGTACAATAATACAACAAAAAATGGACTGAATGATAATACCCGCAAATAATCTTAATATTTTTTTAATGAAGTAGCCGGTGCAAATATAGTATTAGGCGGTGGATTGTGCTGATCGGCGACTTATTTTGACCCTGTTTTTGCTTTGAAAATATGTATATATTTTTTTTTAGCAGTCATTTTTAATGTTTTAGCCTCTCGAAGTGCTTAACACAGAAAACCCGCCCCTTCGACTCTCTGATTCATTAAATGTTGTGTCAAGTCGTAACACAGCTGTCGTGGTTCCAAGTTTTTTTTTTTTCACCCAGCATCGCGCAACTGATCTAGTCTGCTAGAGGCGCAATCAATCCTTATTGTTAAAGGCACAGTAGCATCTGCAAGACGGGCGGATCGGGTTTTTTCAGCCGGGCGGCGACAGCCACTTTGCCGAGTGAAGGCCTGGGGAGAACCCTGCTATATCTTCAGAACCACCACATTTTATTAAATGTTGGTTGCAAGTTATTCCACGTGTTGTGGGGTTACCGCATGTATATTGTTGCAGTACCATTTTACCCATTTTAATTAATCCAAAATGTTGGATTTTTTGTAATAGCTGATCAATTTTTTAATGCACATCAGCTGTTTGTGGGTAGAAAGAAAATGTGGAAAATAAAATTGATGTTGAAAGTGTTAAGTGTTCCTTATTTAAGTGTGCTGTTACTGCTAGAGTCTGGTCATACAGTCTGATTTTGTTAAAGATTTCAAATTGGAGGGCCCTTTTTTATGGCCCTCCATATATAGGAGGCTGTGTGGTCCAGTGGTTAAAGAAAAGGGCTTGTAACCAGAAGGTCCCCGGTTCAAATCCCGGCTCAGCCACTGACTCGTTGTGTGAGCAAGTCACTTAACCTCCTTGTGCTCCGTCTTTCGGGTGAGACGTAATTGTAAGTGACTCTGCAGCTGATGCATAGTTCACACACCGAGTCTCTGTAAGTCGCCTTGGATAAAGGCGTCTGCTAAATAAACAAATAATAATAATAAAGAAGGGATGGGTGGATAGGTGGCAGCTGCTAATGAGCATTAAAGCTTACCTAAAGCATACGTTTGAGTCAAACTCTCATTTTACCAAGAAGATAAGAAAAAAATAAGTTTTGGTTATTCAAAAAAAATTACAGAAAGATTTGCTGCTCACTGTCAATCTGGGATTCCATTTTTTTTCATGTAATAGTAGTAAAACCAAATGCCTTTGGCTTCTAATTACAAACAAAGTCCATCTGAGTGTAAGACCCAAGTTGCAAGCCAGTGGATCTGGACAAGCATTGTGAATAAGCTTCTGTCACAATTAATTCTGTAGTGGTGGGGCCTACTGCTGTAAAGTACACCTCCAGTAGACCTGCAGATGTTTGATGTAGGCAACACTGTAATCCGGCATCGCAGTCCTCTTGTACTTGTGGTTTGTGAAATATGCGTTATGAGGAGAGGTGTGGGTGGGAATGAAACCACTTTCGGCCAACTCCTTTTTCCATGATCTTTAATCTGCTGAGATTTCCTGCAGCGGTCCTCCTAACAAACTTCCTGCTGTGTCAAAGACCAAATGCAGTCCTTTTCCTGTTTAGTTGTCTGGGGCCGGAGCTGCAATATTTCTCATTGTAAGAGCTACTGTAAGCGTCGCATGATTGAATTATCTACCCCCTCCCCTGTGGAGAATGGATGTCGCTGCCAGGTATTGTAACAATCACTCTGCCAAGGCATCGTCAAGGAATTTCTGCTCATTTTGTACAATTGTGACAACTGGTGGGAAAACTCCAGTGGTTTTAAATGATGGCACCCCTCCAGATTATCTTGTAGCCTGAAAAGGCAAAATTTAAATATATCTTTGTAACTGTTACTTGTTAATGTTGGTTGGCCACAATTCTCTGTGTAATTGTGTAGTGTAATTGTGTTCCAGATTTACCTCAGTATAGAAAACTGCTTATTCAGTTGTGACAAAACTTGAATCTGAGGATACATGCAGAAACCTGTCTATGTCTCTATGGCAGGGATGCAATTTAATAGGCCTGTTTTTTCCACAGTGGGCATTTACAGTACTGAGTGGGCAATTTGCCTATAGTGTAAAATGTAGGCCACTGTCAGTTTTTGTTTTTCTGAAGATGAAACGCTAACACACAATCACTGGTGTAGTGTTATATATACAAAGCGTGAAATTTAAAGGGAGTTAAAGTTGGTGGGAAAACCGTATGTGCTATTTTCAGACATTTTAAAAAATAAATAAAAAATGACAACAGTAAGAAAAACAAAAGCTGTGCCTAATTACATTTTTATTTATTTATTTATTTATTTATTTATTTTAATCCGGCAGTTCACTTTCTTGGCATCCAGAAGAAGCTGAGTTTTGGAATGTCGGTCAGAGCAAGTCTTATGCAGTCTTTAGAGAAAGTACAGGAGAAATGGCACAGACCAGGGCAAAGCTTATATGTAATGCAGCCAGATCAATGGGTACTCTGAACTGTAACTGGCCCCTGCAGATTAAAGCAATATGTTTGGAGTCCCAATAGTTTAGTCTTCTGTGCTCTCTGCTATATTAGAAGAAGAAATCGGATACATATTAGCATTTTAGATATTTTAGTGGGGGAAAAGTGGGGATAGAGATGTGCTACACGTATGATGTACTACACCTTTTACAGTTTACCTAGGTACTGTACAACATATGAGCAGTATTTACAGCTTCCTGACCTGTTTAAATGTGGTTTGTAAGTTTAGTTGACCCTGTTGTTTGGTGCTTTCTCTCTTGCTGGGTTTGTTTCCACAGATTGCTGTTGTTGGGTCTTGCCTCCATTGTTTTGTTCTTCATTGTGTGTTGAGCTATTGTCCACAAGGTCTAGATTTTAGCTAAATTAGGTGTTACAATGAAGCTCTTTCCGCACTTTACAGAAAGATAATACTAGTAGGGCTTTTAATCTTCACATTTTCTATTGATCGATTTATCATCCTATCTACAGTACAATCGATTAATCACACGTGTTTGCTAGTGATATGAAATTGTATTGAAAGACAATTACAAGTAATACAAAGTAACAATTCTTTTACTACAAATATTTCATAATGCCAGCTAATGGTTTAATATACAGTACGTGTAATTTGACAATTTGAAAACCGATGAGCAAATTGTCTTTTTTTTTTTTTTTTAGATATTCTGAAATATATTATGTGAAATATACCTTCCAGTTACCCTTTTCCCAAAGTCTTCTGAAGTACCCGATATTCTATATGACCTGGATACGGAACTCCACTGATTCTCTATGGGGACTTCCATCACACTGCTCGCAAAGGGTTATGGGATACAAAGAGAGTTCGGGAGAGGTTTTCTATTGAGAATCAATGGCACGATGTCAGATTGAGCTGATTTTATTAATGTTTAAAAATATAAAAAACCTGTGAAGTCTGTTTTACTCTTGACCAGGATGGCTTGACAAAATACTATTTTAATGATGACGTAACGTAATTGATACAAAGAATGTACTTTTCTGAACGCAGCATCAGAGATGGCGCATACACAGAAAGCAGAGATTAGAGCTTCATACAGCAGATGCAGTTGTTAAGTTTGAATTTATTGGTATTCAATGTCAGTTTTTCTATATATTTTAGTTGTTTACCATTTATTCGAATGTCACTTCGATCGTTTGCCACTGTAACTTCTGTAAACATAAAAAACAACACATTAATACAACAAAGACCTTTCTTAATTTATTACCATTTTGCAATATTTATTTAATTATTGGAGAAGTTTTTTTTAATATAATATATTTTAATAAGAGAATTGTGAATTCTAGAATCAGTCTAATGTATTTCACAATATTTAATTACAGTAATATTAATAATAGCTACTGCAGTAGTCAAAGCACATTTGCATTAGTACAGCAAAATATAATGCTTATTGGCATACTACTGCAGTAAATAAAGTATTCTGCTACATGTCAATACTGCAATCGCAAAACGCTTTTACACAGCAGTAGAAAACCTGCGATCTCAACTGCGCATGCGCGGGTGAAGGACTGTCTTCAGAAAAGTTGATTTCTTTTCAATTACGTTATGTCGCCATTCACCAGGTTAATCCAGGGTTTTCAATTAGTTTTGAAGTATGTGGCACTTACAAGGTAGTAGGGAGCACCCATGTCATCGAGGCGCATAGCGGCGAGGGTGGTGAGTGTAGGAGGGGATACACTCTGGCACATTTCTGCATGGTTTAAGCATGTGCTAGACTAGTAGTGGTCTGCTTGTAGTGTCTGACAAAGTACTCCATTCGTGCAATGAAGGAGCTTTATTTCAGCACTGCTCACAGCAAGGCAAGAGCAACAAGAAGGCCCCTGCAGTACAAGACTGGCTGAAAAAAGGACTGGAGCAAAATATTCTCTTTCACTCAATTTAAATATACCTTGACTGCTTTAAATCACACAAGTTATACAGAGTAGTGTGCAATGCTTTGGGACCACCCACTAAAAGTGACCTTTGGAAGCTATAAACAAACTGGAATGTAAGCACAGTCTGCATTCTAAAGAAGTTGAGTGTACAGATAGCTGAACTATGGAAGAATGCAGTAAACATCCATATATAATCAACAATGGTTTAAATATTGTCTTTCAGAGATTATCCTTTGTATATAATTTATTATCTTTTGATACTGAAGCTATTCATAAATAGTATTCCTCAATTTAGTTGCATATGACTACTGTCTTGTTGCGTACTGTAATGGGTAACTTTACAATTATTAATAAGGCGACTTTAATAGTAAATGAAAGCAAAATACAATTTGATCTCCCTGCTCAACAGATACGTGCTCCACTTTTGCATCTTGCTTACCCCTGCAACCCATCTATTTATTAATTATTGATTATTATTTATGCATTTTGCTCAAATAACTCAAGATATTTAAATACAGATGAAAAGATCTGTTTATCTTATTGCTGGCATTACAATAACAATAAAAAATATGAAACAGTTTAGTAAAAGTCCAGCAATGTCATGTGAGACTAATCCTATGTACAGTACTCCACAAATTAAGTTTACAATAATCAGGATAAAATATGAAACACTGATAAAAAAAAAAAGTCGCACTGTTGACTGAGTCGTTGATCTACACAGGTTCACTGCTGTGTATCACCCGATTGTAATTTAAATAGCTCTCCTTTTAATGTAAACACATAATTAATCCTCCCAATTGTTTCTTTGCTAATTCTGCCTTATTTGCTAAATTTAACAAGAGCTGTGTCTCCGGACAGAAAAATATTTATGAAACAAACGGTGTGTAGTGTAGTGACTACGTCCTTTACAGAGTAAAACGATCAATTTCCTTTATGGAATGTATAGCTAGAAAAATAGCTTTGAGCTTGTTTCTTCATCGTCAGATAATATAATGTAATGAAGAAAGGCCACGGTTTAATATTGCTAATTATAGCTTTATTAAAGCCAGGTAGCATGGAAAGAAATAAACTAAACAATAATTAAACACACAATTAATTTGGGTAACTTACTTACTCATTTTGGGAAAGCTCTGCCTGAGCACAGTCCAGTACCTTAGTTTTTCAGCATAGAAGAATGCAGTGCTTTTTAGCTCTTTCTTTTATTGAAACATTGTTTGTCTTCATTGGTGCAGCTGCCATGTTGAGTTTCAGCAGAGGCACGTGATTGAAGTCACATGATGAATAAACTCAACTTGCAAAAAAAAATGCACATGGTATGTCTTCTTCAATTACTATATTATATACTTTAAATGTGTATTTTCAATTCAATTAATATTTTGATTCGATTTTTACCATTTTCAAAACGCTTGAGATGAGGTGGTCTCCACCTGAAGAGGTGGTCTCGGTCCAGTGTGAATGAATCATACATTGCCTAATCATTAACACAAAATTGCTAAGTTGTTGTTGTTTTATTTTTTTTAACTGCCTGTTTTGTCACAATGTGTAAGATGAAAAAAAGAAAAAAAAAAAAAAAAGTTTGTGTATTCACCATGTTTAGGGGGCGAGTAATGATTACATTAGTTGTCCTGATTGTGAGTAATGATTAGAAGTGGAACCAGCATAACAGATTTGTGAACCTAGTTTTTCCCCCAAGTTTAGTCTGTATTTTCAATAGGTTTATTTGTACCTGTTATTGTTGCTGTGGCCTATTTAGCTGTTTTTGTTCTGTCTTGGTGGCAGTGTGCTGTGTCTGTTCATTTTTGTAGAAAGGGAAATGATACAATTCGATTGCAGTTTTCTAATATGACAGTCTAGGTGCTATGTAACTCAGGAAAGAACAAAAATGCAGCACTCTGATTGGCTGAAACACTTTTACAGCGTGTTGATGCAGAGTCGTTCTCGGCATGAGATGGGATGTCGGTGTGGTTCAGTTTTGCGTACCATGTGAAACATTTCTAGGGGAGCTCCTGCACACACACACACACATACACACACACATTCACCTGCTGGATATGGTAAACACTTCAAAGTGAAGGGGGATAGAATTACCCAGAATACACTGTAATGATTTAGGAGAAACCTGACTCTAGCAGAGAGCTTTAGAATGTGCTGACTCCAGATACTCATCCTCCACCCTTTTTCTCGTGATTATTTTTCCTTCTTTTTCTCGTGATTTATTTTCCCTTGCATTTGGCTAATTCTATGAAGAATGCCATAATCGCCTGGATGTGAAATCCTGTAGGATTTGATTGCTGGGTTGAGTTCCCAATGAATAATTTACAAAGCCAAAATCTGATTTAGGTTATTGCACTACTTGTTCCTTTTATTTATTTTTAAACTGTACTAACACATAGTCCCCATGAAGTTTTCTTATAGGTCTTCAGTTGCAAAAATAAGTTGGCAGTAAAGGTAGCTCAGTTTGTTGCACCTGCACATTTGCTATTGGCAGTTGGGAGCTCAAATAGACTGTACAATGGTGTGACACAAGACTGCCGGCATTAACTCTCTTGATGAAACTGATATCCTGCACCGCGGTGGACTTTTATAAAATGATCCTTCTCCTTGCTGCAGAATAAAGCCAGTCTCCCCAGATCCAGGTAACCCTGCACAGGTTGAAGAGACCTGTGTTGCATGCCCTACGGTTCAGTGTCATGGCCTGTAGCATGATATGGCCTTCGGGAAGTTGACCTTCAATATTTTAGTGGTTTACCTTTTGTCCACACCCAAAAAGTGATGTGAGCAATTTTTTTTTTTTTCAAAGTGTAAATTGCTGCAAACTTTCCTTATTTCTGTATCTTCACTCACCCCTCACGAGATTCAAGATTAGACACTGTAAATTTAGGATAAACTATTTAATCAGCTACAATGATTGCTTGAAAGGCAACAGTTGCCAGAAGCAAATTGCCATTGAATTGCTGAGTGACTTTTTATTGTGCTGATTAACAATTGACATCACAAAGATGCTGCAAAATGATCTTTTGATCTTGGGCAGGTGTTGTGACTCTTGGTCTCTTAGTTCGTGGCCTGTCATTGACAGAGTGTGTCTGGTTGTACCATCTTACCAGGTTTGAAATTGCTGGCTGTGAGCACACAAGACGGCGAGCCACAGTACACTGCCCTAGTCCAGCCTCCAACATGCTGAGTGCTCACCGTTTATAACGCTATAGTGGGAAGCCAAAGTTGCAAGACCATGCTATTTGTGTTCCGCCTTATAATGAGTATAAAATACTGCAATGGCATTATGGAGCAAATGGGAGCCACGACCCTACTGTGTTATAACCGATTCCACACTATAACAAGGCGCGTTATAACGGGTGAGCACTGTGCGTGTGTCGACTCCACTTATTTTCATATTGGATAATTGCATACATCATTTAATTGCATAGCATGCAGCTGGTACTGTTTTTTATGATGCGGTTAAATGCATATCGGCTAAATGCATAATTTGCTTAATTGCGAGGTCCTGAAGTCCATTGTACATTGCATTTTAATTCGGATAATTGCATAATGCAAACAACATTCGAGTGTTTTTAAAAAAACAAACAAAAAAAAATCATTTGAGTTGACTGTACTGTATTACAATAACTTAGTTTATGCAGGCTGTTATATGCTGTATGCTATTTTACATTATTTTACTTTTCATATCATGCATTGCCAGAGAATAGTGTTGTTTGAATCAAGTGTATAACGTATTTCAAGTTGGTTTACTTTTCTGAACTTGTTCAGTATTTTAAGTTACTTAAGTAATAAAATAAGGGAAAAAAAGTTATGAATCTGATGAAAACAAGTCATATATACATGTACAAGTACCTGTAGACCTATTGTCATTGTATCCCATTGTATTACCTCACTACGGTTCTGTGTGTACTCCAGTTAAAGCAACTGTCTCTGTCGACGCCAACCAGCCAGGAATGGTCAAACAAACCTTATTTCCTTATGGTTCAGGACTGTAGAGCCAAAACTTGGTCGCACACTATGTGATTTTTCTTAATGATCCACACAACTTAGAAGTTCAAAATTAATTTCATTTTTATTAAACTAACATTTAAAAAATACTGCTGCATCCATGTCCACGACACGTTTCGACTACAAGTCTTCGTCAGCTGCTGAATATTATTGTTAATTGGAACACAATCTCCATTTATACATCTCATTGTCAATCACAGTAAATCTGTTCATTAGATTAATTTAGGGATTAAATCTTTTTTTTAAAGAGGACCCATATCATAATTATTGCATTATTAATTATTTCTGAACATGAGAGAGACTCATAATCTTACCGTCTTTTTCATTCTTAAACACTCAAGTGTCTCAAACAGTAATGTTCTAATTGCATATTGATGAAATTCAGAAATACATAATAAATCCTTATTGTGGTAATTGATAGTAACTTAAACAACACATAGATACATCTCATAGATACCCAGCATCCAAACATATTTGGAATCCACTTTTGATCTGATTACAATTAATTAGAACTCACAATTTGCCTAATAAATAACATTATTATAATTATCATTAAGTCTCATACATAAACGTTTTATAATCACTTCAACAAGAATACATTAAATAAAGCTTACATGTAATAGGCTTCATATATCTTCATTGATATATTTACCTCTTGGATGTCAATTACAGGTTTGGACTAAGATCCAGATTTTCATTTAAGACTGTGCGATTCCATTGTTTTCAATGTATATATATAATATATTATAATATAATGTGTGTGTGCACAAGAAAAGTTTCTTTACAAAGTAAGGTGCTGGCCAAAAGGTACTTAACATTTAAACAAGCGTCTCTGCATTAGCGGGAATTATTCAGCAGTGATATAATTATGAACTATTAATAGAAAGGTGAAATACTCCATATTTCAAGACGAGTAGTTTCGACATGAAATGTGACTTCATCAGGTTCAGCTGTGTTATAAAGTTCCGTACAAATCCTGGTCTATATATACACAGATAAAATAAGTAATTGCACTATAAAATCATTAGTTAAAACAATTACACCTGTGATTTAATAAACAAGAAACATGATTAAATACATTAGTCAAAACAATAAAGTGACCATCATTACAGATAATCAGTAGGGATTCTATTAAGTCAATATTAAGCTACATATTGCATAATCACATAATGTCCAACAAGTATATATATATATATATATATATATATATATATATATATATATATATATATATATATATATATATTGTGAGAATACCATCTTATTCAAAATTTGAGGATTCAATTCTGTACATTAGGTTTTAGTGGTTGGTGGTATTCTTACAAATTTAAACACACACACATATATATATATATATAAATTTATTTCTTAGCTGACGCCCTTATCCCCACGACCCTCCGGTCAAGAGTCCAGAGCCCTAACCACTACTCCACACTGCTGCCCTTATATATATATATGGTAACTTGTAGGACAATCCAACACAACAGGTAAAAGCAACCTTAGACTGGTAATATTTCTTGATACTTAAAAGTATAAATGTGTGTGCGTGTTGAAACTTTAGTATATTTTCATTGAGAAAAGTTTGTGCTGCACTTAATCTTCATAATAAAATAAATGTCCTCTTATCTTACACTAAATTGAACCTTATTTTTTCTTCATCACAACAAACTGTACTGTAGACTTCTTGCCAAGAACTAGGCTGTTGGGGGTTGTATGTTTAATTATTAATAAACCAGATCGCATGAACACCATTATAAGTTACAATCTCATTTTTGCAGGGTGTGTACACGCTCCATGCTAATTGATTTGGTGACGTTATCTCACAGCTGTGTTCGATGATTCTATCAGTTCCAGGTGGCCTCCAGTAACTATTTCCGTGCCACAGTGTTTTGACCTCCTGACTGCGTCTATGATGGACACAACATACTTAGGGCCTTGTTTACTAAGCAGCGGTAATTTGGCCAGAACTGCGGGAGCAAAAGTGAGATGACTGCACAGAAATTCTAATTGGCATACAAATTGTGGGTGGCAACAGGTCTGAAGTTGCGCACGGTATTTATTTTACTGACAACAGGTGAAGGAGCTTACTTACTGGTGGCAGCAGGGATAAAAATATGAGAGACAGATCAAAGAAAATATGCTGAAATAATTTAGTTTAAATTTCAAATATTGTATTATCTAAGTGTCCTACAACAATGTGAAGCCTACAACTCAATACATGTAGGATAGACAAAAAAAGCCTGCTAGGTATTCTTTTAATTTAATTGTACATTCAAATTCTGTTACCCATTTATACAGTTGGGTTTTTACTGGAGCAATTCATTGCTCAAGGGTATAGCAGCAGTCCTGGTATTGAACCCAGGACCCTCGGTTAAAAATCCAGTGCCCTAACCACTACTCCACACTGCATACATGTATGTAGCTCTCAGGACTACAACTCTAGATCCGAGTTCAATTGTAGATTGGACCTTTTTTGTTTGAGGGTAAGAATATATTAACCTCATTTTAAGCATTTTTTTTTTTTTTTAATTCAGGTTTTGGAGGGGTGTTTCTAGGAGGTTTTATTTATTTATTTATTTATTTATTTATTTGTTCATTATTTATATATCTTGATATATATTTATTTTATATATGTATTTGTATGTTTTCAATCGATTTTATGTTTGTTTAGTAAAAATATTAATTTCCTAATAAATATGAGGGTAAAACATGGTAATCATGTTTTGTATACAGTAAACACTTTGTAAATGAGGCCCTTAGTATCTTTACATGTGGTACCCAGCTGTATTCAATGATTTTCAATAAAGTAACATTCCAGATGTTAATCATTTCACTGCCACGTTGACATTGATATGATAGGTATTTTTTATCCATGTTACTTATGAGATTCACCTTACATTATGCCCCTGGGTATACTTCTGTTTTTGTTCAAGTTTTACTTCTAGTTGTGTCTGGTGTAATTGAAGACACCCTTTATAAAACCTACAGGTTTACAAATCATTGATATTGCCTGTATCACTTTCTCTTGGCTTCTAGTTAAGCCTGCTGCATTGAGTGGTTTGGTTTGAAGACTCTTCAAACTAAGGAGGAGAAATTACTTTTTTTTTATCAACCTACTGTAATTAGTTATTTTAAAGATGCTATGTAACATTCATTCGTTTACGTCCAGTTCACCGTTTTTTTTTTTTTTTTTGTTTAGTGACTCTTCACTGCACACTTGATAGCTGCGTACATTTGGTTTAATGTATACTTATTACAGGCCAATTACTGTAACAATGTAGAAAACAGAATAGTAAGTGCTCTCTGTTTCTGTTGAAGCGGCTTATGCAATTGCTATAAATCTGGACTGACTTAGTTCTTTCTTGAGTTTGGTTTGGGCGACGGTAAGCAGACCTAAAGGTCAACCAGTGGCCCTTACATATCAGCCCACAGGGATGCCAGATTGAGTACTGCAAGGTATCAAAAGTGGCTTGCTTTTATGCCTTTACGAGATTGTATTAAAATAGTTAATTTTACAATAATACATCAATGAGAAGATAAACAATATTTTAGCCAGGATATGATTTAAAAAAAAAAAAAATAATAATAATTCTGTTATCAAAAATAGTAAATGTATTATCAAAATCCATTGTATTATTGTGAGGGGGTCAAATGATGCAGATAAAAAGCGTAAACGTAGCTGACCAGTATTTCAGGTGCAGCACAGAAACCAGGCTCAGAGGACACAGTTGGAAATGAAGTGGAGATGGACTTGGGACAGAGGGTAGGAGACGCTTCTTTACACACAAGGTGGCAAGTGTATGGTATGGGTTACCTAGTCAGGTTGTTTATGCTGAATAACTAGGATATTTTAAGACTCAACTTGACAGAGTTTTCAAATCAATCCGCTACAGTACTAGGAACCAGACAAACCTCCTCTCGTTCATACAGTTTCTTATGTGGCAGGTAGGTTAGCTGAGGTTACACACTCCTGAGCTAGACTAATGAAGGCAACAGTACACCCAAGGGACTGGTAACCTGAACATCATTAAAATGTGCATGTTTATTTGTTTGAAGACAGAATATACAATTAAACCAGTATGTCTTTGCATCCAATTTTAAAAATGTAAAAAGCAAATTGTGCAAGCTGTATTTACAGATTGCTGCAGCTCGAAGCATTCAACCTGGCAGGTGCAAACTCCCTCAGTTGGGTTGGTCTTGTAAGCTCTGTTTGTTATTCAAAAATAATAAATAAGATTGTAAGTTTTAAAAAGTATACATTGCAAATGAACTGCACTTGAAACCTGCATGTCCCATTCTGATCACAGGCATTTTTAAACCACAAAAGCAAGGTATTGAGCAAATCGGAAACGCTGACGACTTGCATCCAGTTTGCTGTTCATAGGCCTGTGTTATTGTAGCCCTGTTTTTCAGAACTAGAAACATGAAATGCATCATAGGATCAGTGGACCCAAAACAGCACTAAAATACAGTGCAGAGGCGCTAATGTGGATGCAAGTTAATACATTTCCCAATATCCTTTGCACTGAGATGTTTAAACTAGGGTGATTTTGTTTTATTAAAAAAAAAATTAAAAAAATCCCCGGGGGGCTCCAAAATTTGCAATAACAGGAAATTTGTGTTAAGTGAATTAATCTTGTAAGAAGACTGCTAGACTTGGCCGGGACCATATAGAAAATTTGTAGCATCAGGAAATTCATGTAATTTCGGTTTTAACGATAATTGACTGTGCTCTGATCCCTTGATGACTGTTCATTTTTCTATAGCTTCCCCTTCTGCGCACCCAGAAACACCACTTTGTTGATTGTGCAGTTTGTTTATCACCTTATGGTAGTTTCTTCAGCTACAAAGGCTTCTTGCATTTACCCACAGAGGTGGATAAGAAGCATTTGCTCATACTGTGTCACCCTGTCAGCACAAACCAATCAACTGCTGATCTACCTGTGTTTGGCTTCTGTCTCGGTACAACAAAAAGTCTCAGGAAAATGGTATGCAGTTAAGGAATGTACTCCTGCAAAAACAAGTACTGGAGAAAACCTGGGGGTAGGAATGTTTGTAGCGTCGCTGCTAGCTGTATACGTGAACAGCTGTTTTTGTTGTTTTTGTTTTGTTTTATTACATGGCCCTTAAGGAGCAGGTAGGTTGTCCTGACCTGTATTCATTGTGAGTCAGTAGAAATGTATTGGCCTGTGATGGAATTTTTAACAATATATATATATATATTATACCTCGAGTAAGATATAATAATCTAACAAATTAAATGTGGTAAGAGGATATGTAAGGTAACTTTGTGAAACCTGTATTTGCCAGTGTTTTTATGTAGAATTGAAATACAGCTATACTGCTTCCCATCACACCAACACACTTTGCATTTCTTAGATCAGTAAAATGCAGAACGTCTTACTGTACCTGCCTTAATAGGTTGGGTTGGGGGGGTACATTTGAGGGGGGGATCCTCTAAACTCCTGTACATTTAATTCTCTTATTTTATGATTTGATTAACTTTTGCAGCACACAATATAAATGCTTAGGGAAGCAAGATGCTTGCTATAATACAAGACAATGCCATTTGGCAGTGTTTTGGGCCAGAATACACATTTTTACTATGATATATGCTATGCTAATGGAGCTAAAGGGAGACGAAAGTCTCTATAGACAAGGTTTTTAAGTCGGTCTGAATGCTGAAGAGCGCTTCTGGTTAAGTGCTTCATCATTAAACAAAGGAAGTGCCAGTTCAACATAATGCAATCCATTGCTCAGTACTACAGTAATCAGTAATGCAGAAAAGAAACTTGATTTATAAAATCAGAGAAACATTATAATGAGGTGTCTTTTTCAATACCATTCCTGTTATTGTTGTTATTATTATTATTATTATTATTATTATTATTATTATTATTATTATTATTTATTTCTTAGCAGACACCCTTATCCAGGGCGACTTACAAGATATCACATTATTTTTATATACAATTACCCATTTATACAGTTGGGTTTTTACTGGAGCAATCTAGGTAAAGTACCTTGCTCAAGTGTACAGCAGCAGTGTCCCCCACCTGGGATTGAACCACTACTCCACACTGCTGCCCCCATATACATTATAATGCATTATAACACAAAATAAATTATATGGCATTTGAAAGCCAATGGCAGTTAGAACCTGCACCCCCCCCCCACCGCCCCCCCCAAAAAAGAAATAAAGACAAATGTTCTAGGGTTGTTCCAGCTCACTAATGCAATATTCAGACACATTCTTACCTTGTGGGGCATGAGTTACACTGCTCCATTTCATCTTCATCTTCATCAAATTTGCTTTAGTAATCATCAGCCTCCCCAGAATGTGGTCCTCTTCAGTTAAATGACCATATTGCACCGTTTTGTTATCACTTGTGTTTATTACATCGGCTGTAACACACTTAACACACACAATTCCCATTCCCAGGTTGGCTTGTATGGGAAATAAAAATAATATATACTTAATAACTTGTAACTAATAACAAACCATCAGTCAGGATTATTAACACTTAAATTTGATGTAGTCAGTCAAACAAATTTAATACAGTTTTTGGTGAATTAGGGCAGGGGTTATTAGCTGTGTTAATGGTAGACAGCAGTTGATTTATGGCGTAGCTTTCAAGAGGAAATCTTGGGAACCCTTTTTCTAAGGTCTGTGAGGTGAGGTGTGAAACTGAAATCCTGCAATTCCCCGGCTTCCTGTGCAGTACTACATTACTCCCACGGTCAAACATTACCTTGTGTCTCTCTCTTTTCCGATTACGAATGGATTTTGTGTTTGTATGTGCTTCCAGCTGGTTAATGATGTGAACATCATGTCATGCACAATATAAAACCTTATCTCCTGTGTATACATGTACACAGCCTGCGTTGATTTAAATCTAGGATATCTGGGAGCTTTGGCTTTCTGGTCCACAGCTTACTTCTCTAGAACTGCATCCAAAGTAAATGCAATTTGTTTCACGGTGAAATAATATTGTATTTAAGAATGTTCTGTGAAGTACAACATGTGGTGTTTTCTTTCAGTTGTCAAAAAATATAATGAAATATATAATATATTATTGCATGAGGGATGTATCCTTTTAGCTAAAACAGTTAAGTAGCATCTCATGCCACAGTGTAGGCTTTTCAGATTTTGTCTTTAATGTTTGTTGTGCTGGGTGACTCCTGGGGACAAGAAAAGGACTAATTTAATATATATATATATATATATATATATATATATATATATATATATATATATATATATATATATATATATATATAATTTCTGATTTTGGTTTACTAAGCAAATGTAATGTGGCCATATTATTATTTATTTTTTTAGTCATTTGTTACAAAACAAACCTGATTGTTGAAAATGTTTGCACAATGTTAAATGTATTGCTGGCCAATGATGGATAGATGTACAGCAGAATTAAGAGGCATTGTCTAATTTGTTTTCCAGTTGCTAGGATAATTCAAGCTTTTGTTGAAATAAAATTATGTATTCATTGTACATTGAGAATGGCTCTATACTTTTCAGGCCAGGTGCTGAGTATACTGGATAACTAGACTGTACTAAATCATGTACTTGACGCTCCTTTTTAAGTATCACTGTGCTACGCAAGCTGTAGCTGTCCTTCATGAATTCACAAGGTTTATTATGCATGCAGGGAAAAAATAACTTTCAAATATTATAATTGTATGGGGAAGCAAATCTTTTTACAGTATTTACCTAACCTTACACAAACACACACACGCACTCAAAAGGGGTTTCATGTAATGAGATTGTTTTTCTACATCAATGAATCTTCTCCGAGGTAGTAGTATAAAAAAAAAAATGATGTTGCTTCTCTCTGCTGTTTTTTATTAAATAAAAAATATGAAAGAAACCTGAGGAGGGGGGCTTATTAACTGATTTCCATATAGGCCTTTACAATATGACTGCTTAATGCATTTGCCGTTGCGTCTCCGAGTATCTGTTGTTCAAGTTTCAAACAAATATGCTTATCTGCAGTATGGCTGACAATATATATGGAGACCCCTAGTAGGCATGCAAAACCTTTTAAGTGACCCTGAGCATGAAAACACAGTGATTTTACAAACTAGAAAGGTGACTTTGAATATGTATGCAGGCTAGCCCTAATAGTTCTCCAACAAAACAAAAGCCCTGCATAAAGGCTATAGTGAAACAGGCCGTTTCACTTGTTGAATTTCCCTTTTTGGTTTTACAGCCCACGGGTTGAATTGCAGTGCTACCATATATCTGTTTCGGTTCTCCATTCTTTATTACCCCTCTAGAATATTAAAGGTAATTCTACACCTTGTTTGGTCCTCCTACTGTAATCCTAGTTTGCAAGTTTCTGTTACTTTTCAGTTATTATCCTGCCTAAAACTGGAGTGGAAAATAAATTAAGAACAGCACAGGAACCTATACCTCAATGACCCTTACTGTTTTGTTTATTTATTCATTCATTTATTTATTTTTCCTCAGAACACAAACGATTACAGCATTCAAGCTCAAGTGGCCAACAGACCTGGTTAGTACTGTATTGTAAGCTGAGTAATACATTCTCTAGACTTCTCTTAGCAGAAAGCAGAGCGCCTTAAAGGCTCCTTCCCAGCTGTATTTCTGGAATTCGCATTTCTATAAAGCTTTAAAACGGATTACTCATCACTGGTAGTTTAATTCAGACTTATACCAGTAAAAGAAGTTGGTCGGGATATTGGAAAATGATGAATGCAGGATATTAAACAATGGATGGGGCCTTTTTTTAAATATGAACTTTATGTCAGTGCTGTGGTTAGAAAAGCAAAGGGATTGGTATACGGAGCAAACTGGTGATATCTGACCAAACTTTGTTTTCAAACACCCAGATAGAAAAAAAAGACCAACCACGTAAAGATGTACTATCTAAAATAAGATTCAAAACAATTCAAACAAGACATGAGGCCAACTTGGGCCCCGGCTTCACTGAGACATTAAAAAAAAAAAAAAAAAAAAGTCAACTGTGCCCCAATTTTGGCTGGTCCTAATTTTATTTTGTAATTTGGCCCAGTTTGTAGATATCACATCTTTTTCCTTTTCATAATTATATTCTGACATTGGACCACTACTTTTAAAATGATGCTTCTGTATTAAATGTAAGTCCTGTATAGGCCTACCACGTTTGTTTACTGTTTTTAAGGATATTGATAGTACGTTGTTGTAATACTATGTTTACAACACTGGACATACTTCTTTTTTGTTTCACACATGCGTGTAGTATTAGTAAACAGTTGTTTGTTCTGATATTTGGTGTTTTTCATGTTTTGTTTTTTTTAACACTAATGAACCAAGACATGTATTGCAGTGTGCTATTTCTACAACTATAGTATACATCGTTTTTCCATATACATACACTTGAAAATGTGGCTTTTCGCTTTATAACATTTGGCTAATAGCAACTTTTTGCTGGGAACTGAGAGGTTGCTAATAAGCGGTATCTACTGTATTTAAAATGATATATATATATATATATATATATATATATATATATATATATATATAATATCTTGAACCAACTTCTGTGGCACCAATTCAATTTATCTTAGATATGCCTATCGTCCTACAGATAGGTCACTTAATATAGTATGTGCTATTGTATTACCTTTTCACACAGACGAGTCATGACAGCTCAGAACGGGCACTGATTCATCTTAAGCTTCCGTGAACGCCATACGCTTTTAGTGATTGAGCAAAAATAAACAACGTAACATAAAAAAGAATGCTTTTTAAAGTTGAAATGTATTATCTACGTTTTCTAAATAAACAGCACCTATAAACACTGCGTTCCCCATAATGTGACTCTTACATTAAGAAAACAAGGGAAAACCAAGGGAAACTGTGTCATTACACTGAATACAAGTCTCAACAGAGAATTCATCAGAGAGAATTCATCAGTGTTAAGAATACTGTTAATTGTTCTCTTGTTTTTCAAATAAATTATTGTTTGATTATTTTATTGTTTCATTTCTATATATATATATATATATATATATATTTTTTTTTTTTATAACAGCTGTAAGTTGTTAACCCATTACTTGTTCCCTGAAAAAGGCCTTTTTGTATAACTCTGAAATGTACATTATTTTTCAGTTTTTGGTAACCTAAACTTTTTTTTTTTTAACCTCTGGCAGTTTGCTGCTTACCTTTGTACCATTTCAGGTTATTCACTCGACTTGAACTGCTTAAATTTCAATAAAAACTGGAAAAATGGGGGTGTTCTAAAACTTTCGACTGGTAGTGTATATATATATATATATATATATATATATATATATATATATATATATATATATATATATATATATATATATATATATATATGTATATGTGTGTATATATATATGTGTGTGTGTGTATATATATATATATATATATACACACACATATATATACACACACACACACACACACACATTAATCGAGAGGACAAAGCGGGCACAGGGAAGTTTACAGTACACTACAGTTCTCCAGCGCCATTCATTAAAAGATAAGAAATTGATCTATATAACATACCTTCTTTTTTTAGCTTACCCATGTTATTCTGCTTTATTTATTGATTTGTATTGTTTCTGTTGTCATTGCCATGAAAATTATTTGTTGCCTGACAGGTTTGAAAGTTGTACTCACAGGATCTCTTTGGCTGTGTGAAAGGGTTATGATGGTATTATACTGGCATAGATTGCGCAGTTTCGTGCTGTGTGAATGGGTGTTTAAAATAATTTTTTTAAGTCGTCTCTGAGACGGCTCAGTTACGGC
Source organism: Acipenser ruthenus (assembly GCF_902713425.1). Classification (NCBI taxonomy): domain Eukaryota; kingdom Metazoa; phylum Chordata; class Actinopteri; order Acipenseriformes; family Acipenseridae; genus Acipenser; species Acipenser ruthenus. Next base: position 29,813,349 of record NC_081190.1, on the reverse strand, counting down.
ATTTGTGTGTGAAAGTGGTACAGTAGTTTACCTTTCATGGAGTCACAGCTTCTGCACATATTCAAAATGGGGCTGCTATTTGTTGAATTTTTTATTTAATTTTTTCACAAGTGCTTTACTATTAAATACTATTTGTATTGCGGATTGCAGTTTTAAGTGTCTATGCATTTTTTAGATGTAAACAGCCCTTATAGAACACTAACTGCAATGATATTGCCACTCCCTCACATTCCAGAATCTTTCAACTTCAATTGCAAACAACCGTTTATTGTTGCTCACCTCTGGGCGTGGTGCATTGACAATGGGATAGGTCAGTACCATAAGACATCTACAGGATTAGAACATTTTCCAGGCTTCTGCAGCAGTTATTTTCAGAGTTTTTGACGTTTCAATTTGGTACACTGCAGTTCTGAGAATGTGTTGTAGTAGATAGCAACGTATAGTCATGTTTGTGCTGTTGAATGCTATCTGAAAACAGAACGTTTTTTCTCAAAGTGGTTTAGTTTCAACTAGTTATTTAAAGTTTTCAAAATGTTTTAGGTAAGTGAAGAAATATTTGTTATACACACTCTAGATATGTAATAAATATTTGTAAGTGATTTGCTTAACTATGCATTCAGTATATGTATGCTGTGTTACTGTTTTTCTGAACTTTTCATTTGAAATATAGCTACATTAAAAATATATAAGTTAGTATACTACTACTAATATACTAATTATTATATGTCATGCTTTCAACTGGCATTATGATATTTAATGGTACTTACTTGTAAGTGGTCACGTGATTACAGCTAAACTTTAAGAATACTATCGCACCATCCTCATGGAGTGAAGTCACATGATGATTAAACTTGCAAAAAAATAAATAATGGACATGGATTTTTATTTATGTTTAGCCATAGAGGTAACGCTGGCCACCAGTATTCTTAAATCTGTTACAGCTTTCACTTTCAGAGATCTGTTTTTTTATTAATAATACTATTAGGGCATTTGGAAACCGTTAATTTATTGAGCCTGACACTGCTGTTATAAGTGACACCTGACTGAAGGCTGTTTCTTGCAAAGTGCTTTACTGTGCTATCCTTGGCATGAGATGATGTTCTTTCTTGCAGTTAAAGTGATTGACATACCTTTTTAGGGATAGGTCTATCTAAGCCCTATGAAAGTACAAGTACAAATAGCAGTTAACTAAAATGAATGTCTTTTCAGGTTTCCTTTTTGATTTAAAGTATGGTGCGCATAAGTGTTGTATCCCTCATGTCGAAAACAAACTTGTGTTTTTTCCTTAATGTTTCTGCCTTTACATAAAATAACTTGTGCTAAACAGGATTTTACATTTAGTGATCTGCAATAACAGCACGCTATTAAAATATCTGAAAAACAATATTTCCAGTGGGAATACCATAAAACCGTTTCTATAAATGAAATATACACTTACAGTACAATAAGCCATCACTGACTTATTTGTGTGTTGCTTTTATGTATCAGCATAAGCATTTTAGGGAAAAAAAAATGTTTTAACACCTAAAAAGGTAAGTCACATTATTATACTATTCACTGTGACATTTTTTTTCCATTTTGTTACTTGCATATTGATGTTTGTTTTAAGTCAGTGTCCTAGAAAATTAATACATTTTAAATAAATTTGTATTCTATGTTTAGAAAAGGTTTTTGCCCCACCTACCTACCCTATTTTTTTTCTACACCATTACTGGTATCACAACATTCATTTTGTTTGGCTTAAACAGGAAAAAAGGCAAGTTGTTTTTAGATCAGTTTTAAAGTTTTTACACAAACATGGGCGGGTAAATTGGATAAATGCACACTAGGGCATTCAATGGTTTTAGTCTGTTGGAAAGCTGGGAGGAAACAGACTTATTAGGTTTGCATGCAGCTCTGTGGAAAGGACACAAATAAATGCTGCTATACAAAACATTGGGGTTCAAAAAGTCTGCTATAAATGTTAAATCGTGGACCACTAACTGCCCTGAGCTTTTTATTTATACTTTGTGATTATTACTTAAAAATATATATAAGTAGGTATGCCCCAAACTAAATTTCTAGACTGCGCTGGCTTGTAAAATCAGGTTACAAGCGCAGTCACCACATATAATGATGAAAAGAACAGCGTCATTAAAGAACATCTTTTTGAGTTGTCATTCAGCACTACACAGCTAAATTATACACCTCACAGGGCTTTCCCCTCCATACTGTTATAATGGACAGTATTTGCTTCAAATGTATTGTGGAGAGAGCTGTCTGCCAGAGACTCCCTCCTGCTCCCTATCAGCAGGCCAGATAATTGGAGTGCAAAACTGCTTTTGTTTGGCTAGCTGTATCTGGTTACCAATCGAGTAGAGATCTTCAATAATTGATACAGTAGACAACAGAGCAGGCGTATGCACAGCCACCCCCTCCTCCCAGCCAGTGAGCGAGCCTGTCTGTCAGCAGGACAGCTGTTCACAATGTAATCCAAAGAGGTTGTGTTTCTAGGGAGATTGCTAATCAACCTGTTGAAGCAGTGGCTCATTTTTTTTTTTATGACGATGATGCCTGTGTCCTTTCAGGCAAGGCTATTGGGTTGCGTGTTCTAGTGACAGATTGGCTGTCTCCAAAGGTTAATTTGTTTATCCACAACAAAGGTTTTTTTTTTTTTTTCCCTCATAGCTTCCTATTCCACTGTCAAGCTCAGCCTGTACTCGCTCACTCCCGCCCTCTTTTATCTCCCTCCCTTTGCCCTGGATATCTTCCTCTTTCTGCCTGTCTGTCTCTCTGCTTCACTATCATACTCGCTTCTCTGGGGCTACCTTCCTCTCTTGCACCCTCCTGGCCTAAATTACCTTTTTCTCCCCCTTTTCACTGCATGCTTAATTTGTGTATTACTGCTGAACCCCTGCCCTGCTTCTTTGCTCTTCTATTAATGGAAATGTCCCGAGCAGAAGACTAGACTGCAATGCTGTTGAAGTGTAACAGGTATTCAGTTTTGTGTTATTTCAAACTTGTTGTGGTGTTAAAGTTAAAGCTCTAAAGGTTTAAAGGTGTAATGGGAGGGAAAACCAAATCATTGTAAATAAAACATTGAGGATTTGCTTAATATTTTAACTAAAAAAAAAAAAAAAGTCATTTTGAATTTTCTTTTATTTAGTCTTTAAAACAGGGGTATCCAACCCTGGTCCTAGAGAGCTACTGTGGCTGTTGGTTTTAATTTCAATCAATCTCTCAGGTACTTAATTGAACCAATTATTGGCTTAATTAGTCAAAATTAACGGGAGTTCCAGATCTTTATCCACGGATGATGTAAAGACGTCTATAAAACCTGCTGGATAGGGGCTCCCCAGGACCAGGGATGGAGATCCCTGCTTTAGAATATCTTCATATATTGTACACATGTGGAAATGAACGTAACATTTGTAATTGAATACAGAGATGAAGTCAAGTATAGTCTAGTTCAGATGTTCCATTTTATATGAAAATTGTACACATTTACTCAGTAAAACACTGGAATTAGATTTTTTATTGTGCTTGCATACTTGGATGCATTCTTAGATTATTTTGTTTTATAGAAGTGTGCTTGTATTCTATTAACTGTGTAATTGATTTAATAGATAAATGTGATCTGCTATTGATTTATTGTCTTTCCTTATTTCAAAAAAATGGTTTGGATAAAAATGATCTGGTTTGAACCATTTACAGTAGGCTAAATAAATCCTGGGTCAATGGTTTTCATGCTGCTAAAACCCATGCTGCACTGGCAGTTCTCCTTTTGAACTACTTGACGAGACAGTGTTCATGAGTTGATGGCATTAAAAGAAACAGTCTTGTTATGAGTGCTTTTTTATTATGTGGTGTTCACATTTTGGGAATAAAAACAAGTAGATGCCTACTCTTTAGCATGACAGTGCACTTTAAAACAGATTCATGTTAAAGCTTTACTTGGTTCCTGTATTTCTGTCATTCTTTTTTGAAGTGGTAATTAGCCTCCAAGTAGTTTTGCATTAAGGTATCTGGTGACTAATGCTGTCTGTCTCAAAAATCAGTGTTGGTTAAAAACAAGGAAGTTGCCTAACGCTGTTTGAGCGATATGGTGTTTTGAACTAATTCCACAAGCTGTGTAATACATTTTTAACAGAGTACAGTAATATATTAACATTCACATTTACATTAAAACAAACATTCCATACATAACACTTTTTTTATATATTGTATTTATCCACAATATGATCTTTTAATTGGAATGGGTATACTGTACAGAGAGAGCTGGCAGAAAACACATTTCAACACACCCGACAATGATGTTGGTCATGCGTTATGCCTGTGAGTAACCAAAACTGGTTTGGTGCCCGCAACCCTGACGTGATAAAAACTAATCTAATGTAGCACAGCACAGAACCCTTTAAAGTGTACCTGAACGTATCATGAAAGCAAATACATTTACATTGCTTTAGAACCTGTATTGATCCACACGTTTTGTGATATAGACAGCAGTGATCAAACTGGATTGAATTTTGTTGGTGGTAAAGTGTTCTATGTGGCAGCGTCAAATTATGTGAGTACAGTCAGCTCTTCAGCTTCTCTAACTATTTTTTTTCAATTGTCAAAACCACGCATTTACGTTTACTTGCAGACCATATTTGCATTCACGACGGCACTGAGTGATTGACATTGACCTGATAATAGAACCAGCGCGTGTGTAATTTTTTTTTTTTTTTCCTGCAAGCACTGTTGATCCGCAAACCAGAAAATCCAGCCACGGATAATCGACAGTTGACTGTATTTGACAAGACAGCTATAGAAAGTGTCTGTTTCTATCAGGTAACTAAGAAAAACAGTTGCTGTTATTTTCTAAATAGTGAAATAATAAATACTATTAAATGGTATACTATTTATTTTTTTATATCTTTAAAGAAAATTAAGGGGTGATTAAACGAATGCCCTGTTTCCATCTGCCACTGGGATTGAGTTGATTGCGATTAAACTCTTGTTTGTTTTCATCGTCGATAGCAACAGGATTAGAAGTGGCACTCTGATAGAATTCTCCCTGACCCAGCTGTTACATAATGAGTGTCCAGTGCGAAACACACTAGTGGCAACATTTACTTCTATCAAAACAATGTAATAGTTGTTTGTGTTTAATAAATCAATAAATCCATTCAAGGAAAGGGTTCAGTAAAAAGCTTATTGATGTCTTTCAATGGTTTTCTGTTTTAGTTGTACAGTACCATATACAGACGTGCTCAAATTTGTTGGTACTCCTCCACAAAAATCGAAGAATGCACAGTTTTCTCTGAAATAACTTGAAACTGACAAAAGTAATTGGCATCCACCATTGTTTATTCCATATTTAATAGAAATCAGACTTTGCTTTTGATTTTTTATTCACCATAATATTGTAAATAATAAAACAAATGAAAATGGCATGGACAAAAATGATGGGACCGCTAACCTAATATTTTGTTGCACAACCTTTAGAGGCAATCACTGCAATCAAACGTTTTCTGTAGCTCTCAATGAGACTTCTGCACCTGTTAACAGGTAGTTTGGCCCACTCTTCCTGAGCGAACTGCTCCAGCTGTCTCAGGTTTGATGGGTGCCTTCTCCAGACTGCAAGTTTCAGCTCTTTCCATAGATGTTCGATAGGATTCAGATCAGGACTCATAGAAGGCCACTTTAGAATAGTCCAATGTTTTGTTCTTATCCATTCTTGGGTGCTTTTAGCTGTGTGTTTTGGGTCATTATCCTGTTGGAGGACCCATGACCTGCAACTGAGACAGAGCTTTCTGACACTGGGCAGTACGTTTCACTCCAGAATGCCTTGATAGTCTTGATTTCATTGTGCCCTGCACAGATTCAAGGCACCCTGTGCCAGGCGCAGCAAAGTAGCCCCAAAACATAACCGAGCCGCCTCCATGTTTCACTGTAGGTATAGTGTCCTTTTCTTTGAAAGCCTCATTTTTTCGTCTGTGAACATAGAGCTGATGTGACTTGCCAAAAAGCTCCAGTTTTGACTCATCTGTCCAAAGGACATTCTCCCAGAAGGATTGTGGCTTGTCAATATGCATTTTAGCAAATTCCAGTCTGGCTTTTTTATGTTTTTCTTTCAAAAGTGGAGTCCTCCTGGGTCTTCTTCCATGGAGCCCACTTTCGCTCAAAAAGCGACGGATGGTGCGATCAGAAACTGACGTACCTTCACCTTGGAGTTCAGCTTGTATCTCTTTGGCAGTTATCCTTGGTTCTTTTTCTACCATTCGCACTCTCCTTCTGTTCAGTCTGGGGTCGATTTTCCTCTTGCGGCCGCACCCAGGGAGGTTGGCTACAGTTCCATGGACCTTAAACTACTTAATATTTGCAACTGTTGTCACAGGAACATCAAGCTGCTTGGAGATGGTCTTGTAGCCTTTACCTTTACCATGCTTGTCTATTATTTTCTTTCTGATCTCCTCAGACAACTCTCTCCTTTGCTTTCTCTGGTCCATGTTCAGTGTGGTGCACACAATGATACCAAACAGCACAGTGACTACTTTTCTCCATTTAAATAGGCTGAATGACTGATTACAAGATTGGAGACATGTGTGATACTAATTAAAGAAACTAATTAGTTTGAAATATCACTATAATCCAGTTATTTATTATAATTTTCTAAGGGGTACCAAGAAATGTGTCCAGGCCATTTTAGAATATCTTTGTAGAATAAGCAATAATTCATCTCTTTTCACAGCTTCTTTGCTTTATTCTATGACATACCAAAGGCATGCAAGTATACATGATAAAATAGCTTTTAATTTCATCACTTTTCAGGAGGAATGAAGCATTATTTCAATGAGCTGTAAGGGTACCAACAAATTTGAGCACGTGTGTATGCTCTCCATCTGTAGTTCAAATTGCCTGCATGCAAAACTCTTGATTTCCCTGCAAATAGATCAGTCATCGTGTCTGACTAATGAAGGTGCATCAATTCTACCTTGTGGTATGGGTCTTACTTCTGTAGTAGTTTAAACATGTGCAGTAGGATCCACATTATTGTATTGTACTTATTATTAAATTATCTAGCCGACTTACTTATCATATACTTATTTTTGTTATTCATAATTTTATTAGGTCTAATATTTATTTATAATACTATTATATTGTTACTAAAACACTAAAAATAACAGGCCTATTTTAGCAATGGTTAAACGGTGTGCTGTAATGTTTTGTGCACTTATTTCCAAATGATCCTGCTAAAAGGCTACTTTGGGTCAAGTTTGTCCAAATTAAAAGGAAAGATTGTCATGAGACATCCAATTCCATGATTTGCTGTGATCATTTCGACAGCTATGTTAATGAAAATAGTAACATGAAGAGGATTTTTTTTTCTCGTCGTCAGTTAAATTACTCTCAGAATACATTTTAGTTTCAGCTTCGACCTCACCTCAGATAGGTGCACGGGAATGAGTTGCATGGAAAAAGTATTCTTGAATGTAAAATCAACCAGCTCGTCAGCCCACTTCAAGTTCAAGATTTCTGATGCAGAAATCGTAAAAGAATGATTCCGCTGTTATCTTAATGTTATCTTTAAAAGGTTATAATTTTGATATGCTAAAGAATCTGTGCAGCCCTCATGGAACAAATGAAAAATGAATTAACACCTCCCAAAAAAAAAATAAAAAATGAACACCCTTACAAAATGTACAATAATATGTTATCAAGGTAACAAGGTAAAAACAGCTGAGTTTCCCCAAAATATGCGGAGTAGGCTACCACCACCACTATGCAAACTATTGCTCTTACAAATAATAATAATAATAGTCGTGGGTTTCATAAACACGCACACTACAATAAGCACTTTTAAGTGGTGAAGAGCTTTTCAGACAACGTGCAGTTAACAAGGACCTTATTTTATTTGAGTCTGGTATATAAACAATGCTTTAATTTTAGAAATCAGTGCTATTTAATTGCCAGATACAAAACTTGATACAACAGACCTGCAATAGCTGGGGGGCGCTTTACAGAATATATCATCATACCAAGCAGCATTGCCAACCCGCTGACACGGGGCATATCCCTTGCATTCCTGATGCCAGGATCGCTATTTTGCATTGCTGGAGGTTCAAACTGGTAAGAAATCGGGCCTCCAGCCACTTCTTCCTCACAGTTTATTCCATTTGAACCCTCACTCTCGCTCTCATAAAGATTGTTCAATTAGCCTGAGAAAGCCGAATGATTGCTTTCACACTCTGAAGTCATTGTATACCGCTATCTCTTCACGGCATGCTTTCCTCTAGTGACGTCACGCCAACTTCATGCATCTTCCGTGCGGTCGTGTGTTTTCAGATATTATTGATCTTTTTATGCCTCTCAGAACGTTAAACGCGACCAGTGAGATGTCATTTCTTGCCCATTATGAAAGTAACCAAAGTACAGCCCAAAAGTCAAAATGCATAAATGTCAGAAATAAACATGATAAAGCTTTACTTCAAACATTTACTGGTAAATCTCAAAAATAGCCACATGCCTTTACCAATATGCTTTTAGTAAATGCCAGAAAAGCACTATATTTGTTCAGATTTCCGGACATTTACCACCTTACTTGGTTAAATGTTGACAGTTTCCGGTAAAACAAGATTACCAGATTCTGGTAACATATGTTACTTTAGCACTGAAATAATTAACAATACATTATTTTTAATAAATGTTTTTAATAAATCGCAACCTACTATATTATACATTTCTAGCCTGCTTTTGCATAACAAGTTAAAATCAAGCTTATTAAATTGTCATAAAGGGTTTTGGTACAGTGCATTTTTGTTTTTTGTACCGAAGATGAAACCGTCTTTTTCTGGTCACTGCTGTCCTGATCATTTTTATATTATACTCACACCCAATTGAGGTACCACTGTTTTAACAAAGGTTTGTGTTTCCTTGTCAGCTTTAAAGTCTTGAAGCCTTATTTGCATATAGTATTACAGGCAGGTGCTGGCTGTGTAATGGGGTTTCAGCTCCAGAAAGAGGAAATGCTGTCCACTGAGCCAGCTAAACTGGAATTTGCTGGACCATAATCTGAGCTGAGATCTCTTAACTACTGCAAGAGCAGGGTACTCCCCACGTTGGATGCCTTTTACATAAAGAATACATATAGGAGGCTGTGTGGTCCAGTGGTTAATGAAAAGGGCTTGTAATCAGGAGGTCCCTGGTTCAAATCCCACCTCAGCCACTGACTCATTGTGTGACCCTGAGCAAGTCACTTAACCTCCTTGTGCGCCGTCTTTCGGGAGAGACGTAGTTGTAAGTGACTCTGCAGCTGATGCATAGTTCACACACCCTAGTCTCTGTAAGTCGCCTTGGATAAAGGCATCTGCTAAATAAATATATAATAATAATAATAATAATAACAACATATACTTTTGTTTTTTTTTATTTTGATCTTGTTTTTTTTTTTTTTTAAATAAGGTATTTCTTCCTCTGTGTATTTATTCACAAACAACTTGACAAAATAAGCATTAAAACAAGTGTTGATACAACAAATATTCCTGCTTTGCAGTACGGAGTAATTGATTATAATCCTTTAATTACAATTGTGTTCATTTAATAAAACATATTTTCAGTATACAGTTTACTATACTGTAGTTGCACATTAAAAGTGTATAATATAGGAAAGATGTAACCCGTACACATTTCTCTGTTCTGTATGCTGCTGTTGTGCTACTTTATACAGCAAATGTCAGTCTTGTAAAGCATCTTGCTTAAAGACAGTCTTGCAGTTTGTTGGTGTGCAGCTGAGCTGTGCATGGTTTGGAGTTCTGCTCTGACGCCTATCGATTGCTCATGCTCGTTGAAACAGGAGGAGTTATTGTACTAAATAACAGGCTGTATAAAATCGTTCTTAAATTATTTTAGATTTTCATTAGAGTAGCTGTTACTTCATGGTAATATTGGACTTTGCTTTCACCATGCTAATTTGAGAGAGTAGTGTTGGGGACCAACCAAGACACAGCTTTGCTGTAATATATGAGCCTTCAGTGCTTTCCCTGTGATAGGTAACATGGATTTCCTATTGGCCCGGTGTTGATGGCTGAAATGTAATGCTGGCTCCAGGGATCAGCCTATTGCAGCCTCCCTGGCGCATCAGCATGGCAACCTGAATGGAATAGGCTGGGTGGGCTAATTTTGTTTTCTGTATTTTATAGATGAGGCATGGTTGAGAAAAAAAAAGAAAACATGTTCACTGAAGAGTAATGCATAATATTATGCTTTATATTCAATATTCATCATTCTAAAACGTGTGACAATGTCAGTGTAATCAAAAGAATAATTATGAATGTTTAAATATTGCCATGAACTGCCCCCATTTGAAATGCTTTTTTTTTTTTGCATGTACCCTAAAAATAGAAGGCTCAAAATGGTCAGTCGAACCTGCTGCCCTCCCCCCCCAATATTTTTATTTGATTATTTTCATTATCAATCTGTGTACTTTCATGTTGCTCAGTTTGAAGAAAATGGTAACGTCAGAAAAATGTTTTGCATGCAGTATTTGAATTTTGCCATGAAAAACCCCATTGAAATCAATTGTTTTTATGTTTAAAAGTTGTCAAAATCCCCTACTGGAATTTGGACTCTCCTGGCTTAATTGTGATTATTGAAGCCCTGCCTATGCACGTGAGTGGGTTGGCAGGGAGAGGGTTAAATTTCTCCCTGTCAAAAACACATGGGAATGTGGCTGGGGCCAGGAATTGATTAAATGATGAATTAAGGCTCCAGCCACAGGTGTATAAATAGGGTGGTCACTGGTGTTTGTTAGAAGAATGGTTAGAGTTAATGTTAGTGTTGGAGAGAAGGTATGTGTTTTGTGTTCAGTGCTGTCTCGTCCTGTATTGTATTGAGTTTTGTAGACCATTTTGTTTTGGCTCTTGTTCCTTTTATTTTGTTATTGTGTTTTATTTATTGTGAATAAACGTGTGCATTTGCGCTTCACTGCCGCTTTTCTGTGTCTGTCTGGGCGAAGCAGCATTGCCAGTGACACTGTCCTGATGTTAAGTGGAGTAAATTCAGCTGTATGGCTGATTTTTAAATGTGAGTGATATTAATTAGTATGATAGTTTAGTATCCAGTGGTTTTATCAAGAGCTAGTCTCCATTGACTCCTATTGTTTTTACATTTAAGACATCTTTGCTACACAAGCACAGTTAGGCTTCCAGTGTAATTTAAATGTGTGCACTTGCTATATATGCCACTGTGAAGATGCATATTGAAGCAGAGGTATGTGTTGAAAAATTGTTTGGTTATTTACTAAATTTTATACACGTTGATTGTATGTACATATCTAATGATTGTGTAATTTGTGTTTGTTCATTTTACTCATTTACTGTTAATAACATACATTATGTACAGTAGAGGGTAATAAAACTTACCCCAGGCTTGTTTTTCCTTGCATCTGCTGGCTTGAGAAAAAATTGTAATTGCCTGTGCATTGTGCTAACTATTCCCAGAGCTGGCAACGGCTGTCATAAAGCCTGGTCATTGAATTGAGACGTGGCAGTGGCAGAATGAATTCTTATCACCAGAGACTGTTAAAAGAAGCCAGTGTTGCACTGTATATCCAACACTCGTATGTAATTAGTAGAAGCAAGAATACATTCATATTTCCAGGGTTGCATTATCTGGGTAGCAACAGAATAACAAATTGTAATCAGATCTGTTGCTCAGAAATGAGACACGCCCTATCGTAATCATTTTTGTAAGAGGGGGAACATTGAGGTGTGCTGGTAAAGCGCATTAATGTTGTTCAAACCGTTTGAATCTTCAACTCAATTGTTTAAGAGATCAAGCAAGCATTCTGGGAGCTTGAGGATATGTTGGCCTATTATTCCTCTTACCGTTTTCTTGAAGGCCTTTTTACAGCTACGATAAATTTTAAAAAAAAGTTGTATTAGTGGAAAAGGTTAAAGATGCTGTTGTCACTCGCCATATTTAAATACAAACCATAGTATTTAGAATAAGAATCCCTGTTTGTATAAACAAGCTACAGTGTACTGCTTATCATGTTGACTGGTATTTCAAATAAGGTGGAGCAAGATGCTGTAAATAGGCAGGTCCAGATTGTATTGTGAATAACTTTGATCTGTAGGCAAATAGTGGTGTAATGTAGGAGCCATTTATTCAGTTTATATCTCATTCATCTGATTCTGGTATATTTCCGGTGATACTGAGGTCCCATACAGTAGAACAATCTCTTGAAAAGGGAAATACTTGCTCAGGGAGGGAGCTGGTTTTCTGTATACTGCACCTTAACTTTTTAAAAGCCTGAAATACATGTAATGGAGCAACCAAAATGCAACCCAAAATTTCTGTAGATATTTGGTGTCTGTTTTTGTGGGACTTTCTGTATTCTTGGTTTCCAGTAGGTATTACAAGACAACCTTTTTCAGACTTTCATGAAGAACCTGTTTTGGTCTGTTTGTTAAAGAATACTGCAGCTTGTCATTAGTCAGAAACAGTGAGGGAATAAAAAGGCGTATCATATTACTTTCATCTTGCAGGGCCTCTGTTGGCTCCCACTTGATTTGTTTTTATTAAATATAAAATAAAAAATGATCTCCTTTTCTATTTAATGCTTCTGTAATCCCTTTATCAAACATCCTGGCATTGTGCTGTTATTTTCTGATGCCTGATCTTTGTTCCTCTGATTGCTTTTATCTCTTTATTGTAAAGTTCAGGATTGATGGAGATACATTACTTATGCCTTTTTCTTGGATCAACCTTTTGAATTGAGAGCAACTTTTCTTCAGGAATTGGGTCTTCCTTAGATGGAATGTTTCCTGTCTTGTGTTTCGGAAGTTTTAAGTAAAATGTACATAGCAAAGCATATATTTTTTTCTGACATTTGCTTGGTTTGCTTAGTATACCAGAAGTGATTTATACCTGTGTTTATCATTCTATTAAATATTATCATTCTATTTTATAATACATACATACTGTTCTTAAAATTACGTAAATTAATAATGCCTACTGTAATGACTTCATACTACAATAAGTGTTTTATATTTCAATAAATGCTGCTTTATGTAAGCATTATTGTAAAACAAAAAGCATTAAAAACCCTTTTATTTATGTGTTGCTAAATTTAATAAATGACAAAATTGTTACTACTAATCAGTGCACGATTGTCAGACCTGACAATTGTTCTGTTTGTGTGATGTGAACTAACGTGCAATTGGGAGAGAGGGGGTGGTGCCAAACTCTTTCAGTTGTCAGCTGGGTTTGAACCAAGGCCTCCACAGCTGAATAGCATGAAAGGCTACTCAACTAGCCCACTGAGCCGCCTACCCCATTTATTATCCCTCTCCAGTGACACGATTTAGCTACCCAGAGATGAGGACAGATTTTGCAGTATTTTGGGGTAGTTGATAATTTTTATTTTTGTGCTTTTCAGCGGGGATCTGACGAGCTTCTTTCTTCTGCTTTCGCTAACGGTCCTTCTACCATGAGCAGTTCTACTCCATCTACAGGTACTGTGAATGTTTCAAGGGGCTTGGGCCTTGATATTTCTTCACCTCATTATCTCTCTGCTGTGCTAACCAAGAAAAAAAACATGCCTCCTTCACAGTGCCTGTATTAAAAATAAATAAATAAATAAATAAAACATGTAAACAAAAATATGTGCAAAGGAAGTGGAGATAATTGAGTCCCAAGTGGCATAGATGTGGCCAAACAAAGGAAACAAGGACTAGGGGGCATATGTGAAAGTTGAGGTAAAGCAAACACAGAAACTGTAACAAACATAATTTAGAAAACTATTTCGGTTGTCCTGCTTTAAAGGGAAGTTCCATGATTTCAGCAAATTTTAATTTCTGGATAAATTCAGGTAGTTCCCAGCAGCACTGCAGGTGATGTTATCCAAACACCACCACTACCTTATTGACATGCAAAGTGAGCCATCAGGAACGCCAAGATTTCACCTCTTTTTGTGTTAGTCACTATTTTCATAAAGAAGAAATATGTATATTACAATTTCAATGCTATATACATCAGACTTAACACAAACCTCCTGGCAACCATGGGCCTGATTTTCCGCTTTGAGCAAATTGCCCATGTAATACATGTACTATGAAGAGACAATTTGCCTGTGATTTGCCCTTTTTTGCAGGAAGGTATAGGCACATATTGTAAGTGATTTAGATGAGAAGCAGTTCAGCCACAATGACCATCCAGTGACAGAGCCAGTGATGTGTGGATTAGTATCTTTTATGGGCAAAGTTGTGACCAAATTAATTTGACTGGATTCATACCCAAGGCTCCAGAGGTGAAAGGTTAATGCATTACACTGTATGTGGTTGTGCTGTCAAAAGCTACCAATTACTCACTGTATGCAAGTCTGATATTCTAGCATACAGCTATTTGTATGGTAGTATCATAACATATTGTCTCTGTGTTAGTTTTTGTTCTCTAAATCCAATTAAAAAATGTGTGCAGCAGAATATACTCTGTAAAAGGGACATGCAGTGTGAATAGGAAAACTATACACTTAAACTCTTGAGTTTTTAATATCTGCCAAGTGCTCCACTGTTAGTAGTGTTTCCCTTTTTATAGTGCAGAACCTGGCTTGCAGCATATGTTTTTCAGGAACATGTGTGCTGTGGTATTAAGATTCTATTTTTATATTGTTTAACATTTCCGTATGCCTTAACAGCAGATTATAGAGCAATGTCTTTCATCTACTGGGAACACCTTGTGAACAAGAAATTGGCTCCAGTAGATTTTATCCTTGTGTCTTTATTTAATGAATCAGTGGCCAGGCATAAATCTCTAGGCCTCATAAAAGCTAATTGCATTGAATTACAATTAGCAGAATATGTAATTTGACTGCAGAGTACTATTGAGCTTGTTCAGTGATCCATGGCTTTCAAGATTTATATCAAGAATTATCCACATGGAGCCAGGTGGATGTTGTAAAGGATTAGGCTTCTTTATCAGGTCACTGACATTTTCTGTTGTGCCCAGAGAGGAGCAGCTCAATTCAGATCACATCTGTCTGGTTGTGTTACTGTTCTCTAAAGGTTATGAGCAGTCTGGTCTTAGCGCTGTGAATATAGTTGTATTCAAGAGAAATTTCCAAAATCTGTGCCAAAACGGTTTGATGAGAAGTCTTTATCCATGTCTTCATGTATTTATTGACTTTCCATGGTAGAAAATCTGAGCAACAGAGAAACAAGTTAAATGTTAAAGGGATTACTTCTGGCATTATATTTAAAGACTCATAGCTTAATAGATTTAACAAACAATAGCGATTAATTCAGGGCTGTTTTGTGTGTAATTTCGATTTAGTACAGATGACAAACACATTTTAAATTACATTGTGTGTGTGAAAATGTAAACTGTTAACAAAGTAAATACAGGTTATCAAATGGTGTGCCATCAAATAGAGTTTTCATTAATCTTCTGGCATTACATAAAAAAGACCCATCTGTTCATACCAAAAAATGTTATGCTGCTGCAGATTTTAAAAAAACGTACCCTTTTAGTTCTGGGCAATATTTGCTTTCTATTCGGCAAAATTATCATAAATAATCCAAAATAGTCTGCACTCTAAATGTTTAGCACGCTAACATATTTACTTTCCATCTTGACATAATTATGTGTGCAGTTTAAGATGTTTACAACATAAAAAACATTAACCTCAAGTTAAAACTACAATAACTAACAATAACTTTATTAAAGCCAACATAAAAATGAGCTCAGGGACTCTGTATAACTTTCTTTCACTTTGCACATTGTGTAGACCCTTTTGTGTTTTCTTTCTTCAAAGTATTAGTATTGTGATTATTTTTCAGGTTTACCAGAGCATTTATACTTATAAAAAAATGCAATAAGATTGTGTTTCACTGATTTAGTACTCAATTACATGTTATATATTATATATTGAAAACTGCAGAATTCATGAGCAGCACAGAGCAGAGCTCTCCATAGGCAGAACTGCCAGACGCCTGCTTCACCCACCCGAATATCAGAGTGGAAATCTGCTTAATCAAGCATGTGTACAGGTGGATGATCATTTTGAAACCTACTATACTAACCTTTTGAGCTGCAAAAAACAAAAATGAAATATTCATGCACAGTGGTTTAGAGATTAATATACAGTTAGAAAATCAATTCAAGATAATTATTTTCTTTTTACTTTTTATTTTTGCATGCGAGTAGTTCTATGACCCTTGAAGTTTCCCCAAAGGTACGCGTACCCCCAGGTGAAAATACCTGCTGTAATATGATCCTCACATTTCAGGCCAGTACAGCAGTAGGATTGATGCATTGCACTTTTTGTTTTTAATAGTACTAAAATGTGTACTGAAATGTAGAAACTAGGTGAACGGTGAGTTACATCTGGGCTATGCTTGAGAAGACCTAAAGTACTTTTCTGTAACTGTAACAAAGACAACCTTTTTGGATCATTAGAGTAGATGCATTCTATACCAAATGAGCCAGTTTCCATGAAGATCCCCATTTGACCTTCAACCAAACTCATTTTGGTGATAGTGGCTTGTACTGTATATAAAGTCTGATTTGCAATCCCGGCATAAAATGCCCTGCTCAGCGTCCCTGACGATCTCAGAAATGTCATCCAATGCGAACAATTTCAAACCACAAACTTTTTTTTTTTTACAGTACATCGAGACCTCCTGGTAAATAAATGCATGTGGTATCCAGTGCTGATTTAATACAATCTGAATAGGGCATATCAGTGTCAGACATCTATTAAAAGTCTGATTTTAAAGAAACGTTTGTGTGTTTATCTGCTGTAGTGGCAGAAGTGTCAATGTATGTGGTGATTTAAATGCACACAGAACACATAGTGTGGTTCCAAGCAAATCAGAGCTGAGGATTGAATCACACCCATAATCTTGCATGATGTAAACACATGGCTTATATTTTAGAAATTAAAAGCTCATATTGTACCATAACTCCTTGTTTTTGTGGCAGCCTTATTCTCTCAACATGTATTTACAGGTGCATTGGTATGATCCTGTAGATTCCAAGATGAATTTATGTCCGATATGGAAAACTTCAAAATCTGCCTGACTTTAACCATCCAGATTTCTTTACTTTAACACGCAAAAGTAACATTTTATTTGGTATAGTATAATGTTTTGGTTTTTTTTCTAGTTTATTATTTGCTTCACTTTGTGGATTCTGCTTGGCACACAGTGGGCATGGTATGATCTGCCGCTATGGGCTGGACTAAACACTGCACTGACTCCTCTCAAAACAGCAGAGCAGAAAATCTATCTACTATTATTACATTACATTATTTATTTATTAGCAGACGCCCTTATCCAGGGCGACTTACAATTGTTACAAGATATCACATTATTTTTACATACAATTACATTATTTTTTACACATTATTTTTATTATAATATGTAGGCCTATATATGCCCAGTTCTTTATTTAGTTGTCATTTAAAATACTTTTGGAACTGTATGATCCAGTTATCCTAGGTTAGGGATCGGCAACCTGGCTCTTCAAGTAACCAAGTATGGCTGTCGAGTCTCAGTCAGCTGTTATTGGTGCTTGTGTTTGTGGAGTCTGTTGCATCGTGTTTTAATTGGTCGAGAGATCTGTCAATGCGCATGTGGCAGGAATGGCTGAGGGTGACGTCAGACCAGAAGAAGGCACAACAAAACAAAAGGTATGGTGCAGTGGCGCGGGCGCCGTTTTATTTAAAGCAATCCAAAAATAAATAAAATATTTAAACAGAAAACACTCGCTCACAGAGCTAAATAAAAGGTTTGAAACAAAAACAAATCACGAACACTACCACCCGTCAGGCTGGGCAATCGCCTTCACTGACGCTATCCTTGGTTAGTTTCGTTTTTAAATAAACTTTCTCTCGCTCTCCGTCTCTCTACTCGCTCTCTCCTCTTTAACAACCCACCCCGAGCTAGAGAGCTGCAGGCTTTTTATAACAGGTGA
The DNA here is from genome assembly GCF_902713425.1 of Acipenser ruthenus. Lineage (NCBI taxonomy): Eukaryota > Metazoa > Chordata > Actinopteri > Acipenseriformes > Acipenseridae > Acipenser > Acipenser ruthenus. The sequence continues at coordinate 29,795,409 of NC_081190.1, read as the reverse complement.
CCATCTCCCGATTAGCAACAAATTAAATCACCTAATTAATTCGGGAGATGGCCACCTTCTGCACGAGTTTTAATTATTACTCCTGGCAGAGGACGAGCACCGATCTCGCCTCTGCCAGGACACGTTTTAAAAATAAACAAAACAATAACACGGCGCTACGCCGTCATAAATATAATACAATAAAAATAAATAAACAATACAAAACAATCTGCACAGGGGCGGAGGGGGAGACCCCGTTCTAAAAATAAACAAAACAATGTACAGGGCTGCTCGCCCTGTTACAGCGCAATATGCACACGAGTCACAATCTGTAACCCCGCTTTTAATGCATTGTTTCAATTTCAAAGTGTAGTGTAGAGCTCTGGTTTCATTTCAAAAATGGAAAAAGAGGCATACCGTTCTTTTCAGTCGGAATGGACTGATATGTACGCCTTTGTGGAGGTCTGTATTTCCACTGTCTCATATGCAGGGAACGACCTGCTTCAAGCAAAAAATCAAATTTACAATGACATCTCATGACAAAACATGCTGCGTTTGCAGCGAAATACCCAGAAGATGAGGAGCGGAAAAGGGCCTGGGAGGAGCTGCAAAGAAAAATGAAAGCTGGGGGAAAGTAAACTACTGGCAGGGTCGAATAAAGGTGGAAGTTTAAATTTCGTAGGCTCTTTCGCAGGATGCTTTTATTATCTTGAACATTACAGGTAATTTGAATCAACTTAAAGTTAAACTTCAAGGGCAAGGAAACACCGTCCTGTCTACACAGCAGGCAGTTTTTGCATTTGAATCCAGATTGAATCTGTTCATCAGAGATATCGAGACTGGCAGACTGACTCACTTTGAGCTGTTAAGAATGTTTCAAGATTCATGCATGGTAAGCCCCTTTCGTACTGACACTCCTACCTGGGTTCTGGCTACCCAGGTCATAATCCTGTGTAGTGTGAAACCATGTACCCGGGTTTCCCCAGGTCCCAGCAACCCACCTCAGGATGTGGGTCAACACGCTTTGACCCAGGGTGAGCGAGACAAAATGCATGCAGACGGATGAAATAACAAACAGCCACGTCTGCGTGAAGGTTTCACTTCTGGAAGGAATGTTTTTGCTTATTTTGTTTAGCCATATTTTTGTTGCTTGAAACACACCATGAGCTAGATTGCAGCAGGGATGATGAAACGTTTGCTCTGATCAATATTTGGGCCGGCGATTCTATCCAGAGAAGCTTGGATGGAAGTGACTGGAACAAGCTGCTTCCGGGGTATTGATACGTGCATTGTTTACTCGCGTCTGTCACCCAGGTCAACCCTGCTTTATCAGTGTGAAATCGCGTAGGCGACCCGCATGACACTGGGTCCTGACCCGGGTAGGTTCCGACCCAGGTAGAGCATGCCAGTGTGAAAGGAGCTGGAGAGAATCCAAGCAACAATCTAGATCTGCAGCAACTTGTGGCGTTTACATCTGATCTGCTATTGTCATTCAAGTCTCGTTTTGTGGAATCAGCACTTTGTTCAAGTTTATGATTCGTCCCCATGAAACTTGTGTGGAAACGCTGGACTTGAGGGTGATTCCAGGCGTCTCAATCGGAGATTTAGTTGCCACCTTTTAGGAGTCAGACATTTGGGTTGAAAAGTTTCACACCTGAAGTTCAAATCTGGAAAGCCTTGCCTGGCAACAAGCAGAACTAGCAAAACTGCACAAATGGACTGATTTCAATTAGAGAGCGAAGGTAACCTCATTCTGTAAACTTGGAATGAACTTCCACTTACGTACGACACAATGCAGAATGTCAGTTTTGCTCTTTTAACGATGTGGCTCCAACTATATGTGCGAACAGGCATTCTCCCACTTGAATCGCATCAAAAACAATTTGCACTAAATATTAACATAAGAAAGCCTGAATGCTTGCATGAAGCTAAACCTGACCAGCTATGAACCAGACTTCAAAGAAAATAAGCAAAACAGTGCAGCAGCAGCAGGTGTCACATTAAAGAAGCGCACTGTAAGTAAATAATCCATTTAAATTATTTAAAAAAATGTTGCACTTTAAAGTACATAAATTGCATGTTTTATGATTGGCTCTTTGCAGACCACTCTAAATTTCCATTCAGCTTGGCTCTCTTGCACGGAAAGGTTGCCGTCCGCTGTTCTATAATGTTATTTAGTGCTGAAAGAATTCAAGTAAAAAACTTGACATTTAACCATTTTCTCAAGTTTGCTTACATGCTAGCTGTTAAATCTCATAATAAGAAATAAATAGGCTTTTAACATGTGGCAAACAGCAAATTTAACATGTTTGCTGTCTGTCTATGAAACAAAAGTTAATGGCACAATCAATTTTTACATTAAAAAAAAAAAAATGAAAAGGGAAATACATAGAAGTGACCTTAATGATAAGTGCGTGTGGGTGGGGAGTAGAGGAACTAAATAATATATTACTTTTTGGATAATTCCCAGTGAAGGCTGTGCTTGCTCAGCCTAGAGATTGTTGTGGTTTATTTGTGTTAAATTTGTCCTACATGCTGACAACTGCAATTTCTTTTGTGTGTACGCTTCACTTATTATGTAAGATCACATTTAAGGCAGAAGATGCTTTTGCTTCTTGCTTCTTCTTTTGTGACAACATTTGTGTTCCTTTTTTTTCGTGGGGGGGGGGGGGGGGTTCTATTTTTTGGAAAAGTGTTCACTTCCCATTTTTTACTCGGTCATTATTGTTCTAGGAAGCTCCAGGTTTACTGTGGCAGTTGTCTCAGGTACGGTCAGAGGCTGTGTGGTCCAGTGGTTAAAGAAAAGGGCTTGTAACCAGGAGGTCCCCGGTTCAAATCCCACCTCAGCCACTGACTCCTTGTGTGACTCTGAGCAAGTCACTTAACCTCCTTGTGCTCCGTCTTTCGGGTGAGACGTAATTGTAAGTGACTCTGCAGCTGATGCATAGTTCACACACCCTAGTCTCTGTAAGTCGCCTTGGATAAAGGCGTCTGCTAAATAAACTAATAATAAACTAATAATACGGTACAAAAATATCAGGTCACTGTGACATCCTGACTAGGCTCTCTGTTCTTTTCGATTAGTCAGTGTATTCATTTCAATGGGAGAAGATTAAAATTAATATTCCCTTTGGATATTCAGTGCTGTCTCTGCTTGTTAGTTTGCTTTGCCTTACCTGAACGTTTTTTTTATTATAGCTTCAGTAGTTTAATTGGAATTAACTTTTACTGTGCTGCTGGCTTGATTGATCGGTTTCATAGAAAAGCTGATCAAGGTGCCAGAGGCAGATGCAAGTACATTTTCTTTACTTCTTTTATTTTTCATCTGGTTATTTGTATTGGACCTCATTTGTTCTTGTAACAAAAATGTGGTTTTCCAAGTACGAGTAACATGTCTTCTTACATCTTATGAACTAGAACCTTCTATGTGTAATCCCAAAATATTTCATGCCCAAGGATAAATATGTCAGTGATATTAAACACCAACATTGCATCTAGTGAGCTACCCAGTCTCTGTATCTCTTCCAGTTAATACAGTAGCACCCCCACCCCCCTTTCCACAAGTCAACACCAATATCCTGTTAAATTACTTGTTTTAAAAGACCACCTATAATTTGTTCTCTTTTAGAGATCAGAATGTAACTGTGTTCTTTGTCCCCTTTTCTTGCCAGCTAACGGCAATGACAGCAGCAAGAAGTTTAAAGGAGACAGATCACCCTGCGCTCCCTCCCGCGTTCTTCACATCCGCAAGATTCCCATTGAGGTCACAGAAGCAGAGGTCATCTCATTAGGACTCCCCTTCGGCAAAGTCACTAACTTGTTGATGCTCAAAGGGAAAAATCAGGTATGTTGCTTTTTGTCTTAAGTTCTCTGCCACTTTTTTTAGTAGACTGAGATGAGTTAGTATGTTGTGCTAGTAGAAAACATGCTCTCCAAATAGCTTTGATAGAGGAAGTAACTCCATGATAACCCAAATCTCATGTAAAGAATAAAAGCAAGGAAACACTAAGCAGTGGATTGAAATTGTACTTTGACTTTGGGCACATTTTATTTCTACTCCCCAATTGGATAATTATGCAACTCCAAAAAAGGTTGCTTAAGGTTTTATCCATTTAATTCTGCTACAAGACTGGAGTGTGGCTTTTTGTCCAGGGCAGGGTTAAAGTGCATTGGGCAGGGCATTGTTTGGAGAGTTTTGTATTGCTGTTTCCTGTGCATGACCCTCTATGGGGACAAATGAAGGATTTTAATTTCCTTTATCATAAATCCAAAACATTGGGAAAAAGTGAAAACAATTGAAGCAGCACCAATTGCACTGAACAAGTAAAATAAAAACCAACATGCTTGACGAGGTTTTTATTCAATGGCTGGTTTATCTACACAGATGTTCATTTTTCTAATTGCCTTTCTCAATTATTTATTACCTTGATACTAAGCGACCCTTGGTTTGTTAAGGTTTCATGTTTCCTCTTTCTTGCTGCCTTAAATGTCAGATCATAAGCTGTTGACTTTGGCAGTTTAGAATTTCTATCTAATTAAATGAACACATTTATCAAGTGGGCCATGCTTTGTAGATCAGAGCAGGGCAGATGAGAGAGTAGTCGTTGCTGTATCTCTGCTTTCATTTTATTCTCTCTTAGTTGATTACTCAAGTAAGATATCCATCAGGTTCCTAAGAACAGAATCATGAAAATCATGCACATCTTCCTTAAATGCTGTAACCCCTTGACAGCAATCGAAACAGATCTCCTTCCGTGCATGTTGCAAGTAGAGTGCTGGTTAAGTTGCCACCCGACTTCCCATTACTGCTGGTGCCTTCACGGTGTGAGGCATATTTGTTAATTAAAGTGTATCTTCCATTTTTTTTTTAATATCACTAAATGGATGCAGAAGTGTTTATTAAGCATATTAGCATTATTTATTTATTTATTTTTTTAAAAACATTTTATAGGCCACTAAAATGTGATTTTATGTGGATCACGGACCACGCCTACCAGAAACGCAACCTTTTTGTACCACGTCACGCGCAACGTTTCGAAAGGAAAACCATTCTTGGCCTGTAGGTCTGGCCTACAGGTTTGTGAGAAACAAAATAATAATACTAATAATAATATGGTGAATACGTGCGTGTGTGGGGGTTCCACGAACTCCAATCTGTCAGGGCATCAGTTGCATGCCTTTCGAGGATAAAAGAGTGCCGTATTTCACTCCTGGGTGCGGTTTGTACAAGTCATAAGAAATATATATACCCGTATTGGCCCAAGTATAAGGCAAGGTTGTTGTTTTTTTATTCTAATTAAAATAAGATTAGAAAAATATAACTTGCTTTCAAGTCAAGGTTGTTGCAAAAGTGCATATTGAATACAGTATACAGTAATGAAAATGGATAAAACTAGCTGCAGTGATCATGTAGAAAAGAGTGGATTGAAAAGGGGTCAAGTATGAAAGTGATTATGAAGAAGTTATGATGAATTTAAGATCATGGTTATTAAAAAAGCTGATTCATCCAGCAATTATCGTGCTGCTGAAAAATTTGTGTCACATAAAACAACACAGGAAGGGACAAAACAACTGCTACTGAAATTGTTTTGTGGACTGGGGGTTGTCTGTTTCTTAATTTCCTTGCTTACATAACAAGCAAGTAAGTTACAGTATTTGTTTTACGTTACTGTTTTTGACAGAAACCTACAGTCATAATATCGATACTCACTTTTAAAATTAGACTTTAATTATTGTGTGTGCATCATCAGGATACAAAACATGTACACAGTTGTTATTGCATTACCATATTGGAATATAAACCTGGATTTCTAACTATCTGAACTTTACTACATCAGAAACATTTATTTTTCCATATTCATTGCTGAAGTTGTCTTATCTGCTTTATAGAATGCCATCTTATCAATTCTTATGTCTACTGTACATTATTGTAATGTTTGTAATTTATCTTCTTTTAAAAGATTTCACAGTGTCACTGTCAGTGGTCTGCTATTCTGTGACAGTCTGTGGCCTGTGATCACAGACAAAATATGATAAAAATGAGTATTATAGGCCATAACAGACAATCGATAAACTAATTACAGAGTATAGATACTGACGCATATATTATTGGTAATCAAACACATTTTTGGAAATTACACTCACCATGCAGTGTTGCCGACCCATCACACATTTTGGAGGGTCCACATCTCTATTTCTTGTTGATCCCCATTTAGTCGCTGCCTCTGTTGTTCAGTGGGATCCCACTGCCTCGCTGCCGGTTCAGAAATGTAGGGTTGTGGCCGCTGTTCCCTAAAATGAATTGGGTCTTCGACTTCATCAATTTTTTCAGCGCCATGTGTGTTTACCTTCTCTTACGTAACTTCCAGTTTTATTCCAACCAGCACGATTTTTGAGTGGTTGTTTTAATATTTTTTAACCGCATAAAAACAACTTTATTTCTATTAATGAAATCTATACAGAAATGTATTGGTGTGTTTGACCTGCAAGATACATTTTAAGTTTTAAGTCTAGGGTTTAATTGATCCACCACAGATACATGTATTTAAAGTAAAAATACAGTTCCTATTTAAGCGGGATCAAAAGTTCTGAAACAATTGTGAACCTGTATATTTAATTCAGACATGTGAAACATTGTACTATTGGCTCAATTTAACAATGGCTCAATTTTAAGCCTTGGGTTCCTCTAAATGCTCGATGGTGCCTGATTAACAGACTACTTGCAAATATAAACAAAAAATGTATTCAGAAGTTACATATTAAAAAAAAAAAAAAAAAAAAACTAGTAGACATGAGCAATACTTCAGAAACACCTTTACCATGTCTTACATAACCAAGACAAAATATAATCACAAGCATTTAAACAACATTGTAACCCAAGCCAGTGGTGGCCACTAGTGGATCTCGACAGATTTTTGGTGGATCTTGGGGCAAATCTGAACAAACATCAACACATAAGCATAGCATAGTTTTAACAGGGTTGATTGTGTATTTAAAATATGTAATTCCTGAAATGAATATACATACTAAGAAAAATGACATTAATTCCAAACAGTAGATGGCACTAATAACTATACTCCTGGCTTCCATACCTCAGTAACCCCGAGCAACAATCTTCCTCACCGCATTTCGCACTGTACAGTTGTGAGTTTGTGTTTGGTGGTGTCAATGGATCAATGGACAAAAATGTCACAAAATACATAGCAGCTTTCAGAACTTTCTTTTCCCCGGATAAAAACAAAACAAAACAAAAAACCTCTTCAGTATTTTTCATCCTTTCTTAGCTGATATGTTTGCTGATATCGTTGCTATCTAAACGTATTGGTCACCACTGGCTTAAAACCAGATAATCCCAATTGATCAAAAGGGTTTTACTTTATTGTACTCTTGTTCACTTTATTGCTGGTGGATCGCAGAGCCCATTGAGATGATTTGGTGTATTGGCCACCACTGCCCTCAGCTATGCCCCATGAATTCAATAAATGGTATAGTTGCCTTCCTTTAATGACTTGGAGGGATGTGCAAGGGAGTAATCTTATGAAGAAGAAAGAAGAACAACAATCCCTCGCCGGTCATGGTTCCCTGGTCCGGCCTTTTTGACTTTTGAAGAAATAACAGTTTTGTGAAGGAGAAAAATAATAATCCTGCAACAATCCTTGCTCCGTCAAAGGATGATTTATTGCTTAATTAATGTTTAAGATCTGTCAGGGGTATCGGAGATGCAGCACCACCACTCTAGAGCTCTAAAGTCCCTCAACCTACATTTAAAAGTTCTACATAAACTCGTTCATAGAAAGTGTTTGACAGGGTGACAAAAACAAAAGAATAGCAACAGACTACAATCCATCTAAAGAAATAAAAAGGTAGTCAAAAAAGTGTCTCTGTATAAATATCAGTACCACTTTATCTGCCTAACTGTATCTTGGTTTATTTTAGCCTGTTTAGTGTGCTGCACAGTGGTGTACAGTAGCTGTGTAAGCATGTCCAATGACTACCCCATCTGGTCCTGGATGTCTTTTTTACTGTGCAACGTGGATAGGCCTGAAGCAGAGAGTCAAGTGACTTCCCTCCCACAGTGAATTGGCTGATAAGCTAGAATTCAGACCCAAGGCTAACCAAACCTTATTTAGTTGTTCATATAGCATAAACACCCTTTTATAGTCTGTGTTTGACTGACTTTTTATATATAATGAAATGCAGAAGAAGTATTTTGGTGTTTTCTGCATATCTTTTTGAAGTGAAATGCCACACGGTCCCATGAATAAACCCTGATAAGGCTAACGATATGCAAAGAGCTCCGCCGGCTTTTGCTCTGTGAAGTACCCTTTCAACTGTAACAGCTTTAGATGGTCTTTGTGCTTATGTTCAAACTGTGCACTACAAAATAACAGCAAGCTCCTAATGTCCCCTTCATAGCTGTAACAAATTATACATGTAGGTCCCTTTTTAAAAGATGAAGTACAGTAAAGCACTTCTGTTATGAAGCTGATGGCTATTTTCAGGGATGGAGATACAACTGATTGCTTAGCAGTTTCACCCACTCCAGTTTTTAATACCAGTTTGATTAGCCACAGTGTACTGTATCGGTAACAAGTGCATGTGTGTCTTGTTAAATTCATAGTAAAACCAGGAATGGGGGACAGTAATTGTATCTCTTAATTAGGGACCATAATCAGAAGCACATAATGTGGTGTGACCCCTAGTTAAAGATGGTGGTGATAGATGTACACGTATGTACAACTTGCATGTCTTCTCTTGTAAAATGTAAGAAAATGCTTCTCTCCCCAGGCTTTCGTAGAAATGGCTTCTGAAGACGCAGCTATCACAATGGTAAACTACTACACCACTGCCACTCCACACCTTCGCAACCAGCCTGTCTTCATTCAGTATTCCAACCACAGAGAACTTAAGACAGACAACCTGCCCAACCAGGCTGTAAGTATTTTTTTCAGCTAACATAATAAACCATCAGTGTTTTAACTGGGTGAATAAGATTAGCTACACTGATTGATCTAACCCATCATTCCTCATATTCTGATTAGCAATAGATTGCTATACTGTATTTGTTGATGCTGTTAGTGTAATTCTTAGTTGTAATTTTTCTTTCTTGCATTCTGTAATTACATTGCTTACTACAAGATATACAAATCACATTTCCCACAGATAGCTTTTGGGGGCTGGATAAAACTCCAGTGAATATTGTACCCCCTTCTGCTTGACAGCAACTAATAACATTCACGCAACTTAGTGCACCTTTGCCAGACAACTCGACACACATAAGCAAAAACACAAAGTTGCACAGTAAACATAAATCTTGTTCATTCATAACTATAAAAACAATAGACAAACAAAATATAAAAAAGCAACCAGTCTTGTATTCAGACATGATGAAAACATTGTGTTACCAAGGAGGGAAAGAAGACTCTTATTTCATAGCAGTTTTATCCATTCTTTGAACTTTTTGTCAGTGCAGTACATCTCACAGTAAAGCAGGGAATGGATCAAACTTGTACTGGACACTTGTTTCCAATCCTTGTTTTACTTAGATAAGGATAAGGTCTTCAGCATACTTCTTCACAGCACATCTGTGCTCTGAAACCCTCCTTTAAGTGTATAAAAGATGTCTTTGATTCCAGAGAGCCCAGGTTGCCCTGCAGGCAGTGAATGCTATGCATTCAGGAAACATGACTCTGGCAGGCTCTGCATCTGCCAGCGAGGGCCCCTTAATGCCGGGGCAGAGCCCTGTCCTACGCATCATTGTTGAGAACCTCTTCTACCCAGTCTCTCTTGAAGTTCTGCACCAGGTAAGCATGTCCCCTTTTTTTCCATTAAAATACCATTGCACCCCCAGAGATACACATACAGTATCACAGCGGAGAGCCAGAGGGCTGCATTGAGATATACATACTAATGTGCCAGCCTGCCCTTTTGTTGGCCTGTGCAATGACTCTACTAGTCTTTTTATGGTACATGATTTTCATCTTGTACTTCTCAGTTCAGAAGAAGTACAGTATGCAAGCCATTTTATGTAACCGTCAACTAGAATTGTGATAACTTATTAGCGTCTGATTTCAAAGTACTAACGGACCACGTTTGCCCCAAGAAAGACAAAAGTAGAAAATGCTGTGGCCCAGATTAGTTTTCTACATTTGAGAAACAAGACAATTTTTTAATTCACTGCTTTTATCTTTTATGTAATTTGTGTCCTATTGAAACAATGTGGTTTACCTCTGTATAGGGGCTAACCAGCTGTAAAACCAAATATAATATGAATTCAATAAAAGACACAGCACAAGTCTCTAAGGGGCAGCAGTGTGGAGTAGTGGTTAGGGACTCTGGACTCTTGACCGGAGGGTCGTGGGTTCAATCCCAGGTGTGGGACACTGCTGCTGTACCCTTGAGCAAGGTACTTTTACCTAGATTACTCCAGTAAAAACCCAACTGTATAAAATGGGTAATTGTATGTAAAAATAATGTGTAAAAAATAACGTAATTGTATGTAAAAAATAATGTGATATCTTGTAACAATTGTAAGTCACCCTGGATAAGGACGTCTGCTAAGAAATAAATAATAATAATAATAATAATAGTTTCTTGGTCAATTCTCATGTTCCGTCCAATAGATCTTCTCTAAGTTTGGGACAGTTCTCAAGATCATAACCTTCACAAAGAATAACCAGTTCCAGGCCTTGCTACAGTATGCTGATCCTATGAATGCACATCACGCCAGACTGGTCAGTACAGCTTGATTTATCTTCTTCCTTTTAAAGCACATACACTATTTAGCTTTATTGTGTTAAAGAGTAAGTAGAGTAATATAACGCTACACGTCTAACTTTAAAGTCTGTTTCAAAGCTCTTTTTAAAATGTCCGCTCTCGTGCACTGGGGTTTGATGTCTGTCCTCTAAATTACTGCAAGGAGAGAGATAAAAAAAAAAAAGAAAACAAACATAAGTAGTGCTCTGGCTTTTCTGTTCTGTACCACATCATGGATCATTATCGCTGTGTTACCTGTTTTGACATTGTGGGTAATAATCCTTACACTATCAGTGCACTAGAGCGGCCATTTTGAAAAGAGCTTTGAAACAGACTTTAAAGTTGTAAGTGTACAAATTTGTCAGGATATTAATTAAAAGAAAAATGACAGGTACGTTATTTAAAGAGTTGTAGCAACAAGTGGGGACATGTAACGCTATCTTTTTTTGGAGCCCCCGCTTATTCTTTTAAACTGATAGAGCATCTTTGAGTAATTCAATCTATTTCTGAATCTGCTATTTTAAAAATGTATTTCAGATATTCACACAAAAGATATTACTGTTTTTTAAATGTATCCATTTATTTTAAAATAAGTATCAACAAGGCAAAGTTTGTATGACAATACTATAAAAACAAACAAACTCCACAACTAATCTTTGACTAGCAGGTTCATCTTGTTTTTCTCTAAAATGTGGTATGGATAGTAATTCCTATTCCAGGAGAATACATCATGAGGCATACTGTAGAGGGAGTCCCAGACAGAGCAGTCCTTTACATGAAATCAGCACATACATACAGCACCCTGCTTTCTCTATTTCATTTCAAAGGATATGTGAGCAAAATAGAGGCCCCCCACGCTCTCTTTCAGAACAGGGTTCTTAACGTTGTCTGTACAAATCCTCGTTCTGAACAGGCAGTGCTTTATCAGAGGCGTTGGTCCACACACACACACACACACACACACACACACGAAGCCCCTAGCACACAGAATAAATTAGAGGTGCCTTTGATCAATCTGTCAGGACAGTGGGAACCTAATGATCATTATTTACACATAAAAAAGAAAAACGTTAAAAAAAAAAAAAAAAAAAAAAAAAAAAAAAAGTAATTGTTCCTTTCAGCTGTGGGTGTTATCCTTTGTGTTCCTGCCAAGTTGTGTCGGCACCCTCCATAATTAAATTTCCTGAGAGAAAAAGAAGATCCTTCTACTGGATTTAAATAAGGAATGAATGATGGCCGTGTGCATCATATGTGACTGGTGGGAGCAGGATTATCTTCCCAAAAGGTTGTAACACAGACAGGTTGCCGATGCTTCACTATGTAACTGAATAGGCTGCAATGCTTGCTGTAGTGCAGGCCTATTGCAGGGTGATTTTTAAAAGGCAGTGGACAAGTGGGCATTAGTTTGGCTATATCTTTACAACCTCTCACCCAATGTGATTTTAAACTTTGTATTGGCGTTTTGTCAGTTATTCTATATATTGTTGATATATTGTAATCTACTGCTAACAAGGTACAGGCACGTGCAATGTAGTTGTTTTTTTTTCACAGGGATATGTTTGTTGCTTGCACACCTTATGTTTGAAATCAATGGCTTAATTAATAGGAAATAAGGTATTGCAGCATTGTGCTTATACTTTTTGTCATAGAATGTTCTTCTACAGGAAGCACCAGGAGGAGGAAAGAGGGAGAAAAAATAACTATTCATAAAATCCTTCATTTTACTGTAAATGTTATTTTTGGAATATTAAACGAGAGATAATGTTGATCTATTTCTTCTGATGTTTAAGACATTTGAGAATTGTACAACAGCAGCAAACCAAACCCAATGACATTGTGTGAAAAGTGATTTGTTATAATATGAGTTTCAATAGGTGCAAGGGGCTGTAGCTTGCAGAGTCCTTATTTGTATCAGATGTTCCATTGTCTGTGCTATCTGTGTGGCCTGGAGCTGAACTAGATATCCTTCTAGATGGGGTCCTTGTGTTCCTAGGCAAAGCCAGGTAATGGATACCTCTTTTGTGTGGATGTGACGAACATGGAATGGTTTACTCATTTCAACAAGAGCCTGCAGCTGCTTTAACTCTTTCCTCCCGCCAGGGGTTGCTGTGGAACCAAACAGCACAAATGGGTTTGGAGTCTAGTTGAGCACCAGGACACAGAACTATTTTATCAGCACTGGAAAGTTGTGTTTCTTGCAGAAATATTTTTGTAAAATAAAATTTTAAATAAAAAAAATGAATAGGCAAATCTATTTCACATTTTACTTTTATTTTAAACTTGATGTCTGCAATAAATGTTTTTTTTTTGGGCTTTTATTTGTCGTAATCGGTTGTAATGGTAGTTATCCCATTTAGGATCTCTGAGATTGAGCTGAACAAGGGAGAAGACGTGCACCCGCATCACGGGCTCAGAGCTTCCACCCAGTTCACTGTTTTCAATAAATAACCATTTACATTTTGTTATTGTTTTGAAGCCTCCCTACTAAACCTTTTTTTTCTGTTATAAAATATAATGTTACTTATAGCTACTATTTATTTATTTATTTATTTATTTATTTATTTATTTATTTATTTATTTTTGTGACATAAAATCAGTATGGCTGATTATTTTGTCAAAAAAAAAAATCTAAATGAGATTATAAAAACTAGGAACAGTGAGAAAGGCAGGCTTTGTTTTGCTTCAAGGTTAAAACAGAATCATGATCTGTTCCTCGTTCTCTCTTGCTCTCTAGGCTTTGGATGGCCAGAATATTTACAATGCCTGCTGTACTCTGCGGGTCGAATTCTCCAAGCTGACTAGCCTGAATGTAAAATACAACAACGACAAAAGCAGAGACTTTACTCGGCTTGATCTTCCATCCGGCGACGGTCAGCCCATCATGGACCCCGCCATGGCCGCTGCTTTTGGTAAGGAAACATCCCTGCTTTGGTGTTTTGTTTAGCTGGATTTCACAGCTAAACAAATGTTTTTTGGGCAGCTTCATTTAATTAGTGTTCAATAGCTGCGTCATTCAGGAATTACATCTGGATTCCAGCGCAAATTACACAGAGCACCTGATGCAGCCATCACAACCACCTTTATTTAAAGAAAAGCTGGTTTGCAAATGCAAAGGACCTAAACTTTCAGTACCTTTCTGGTCAAGTACCCTACCTGTTTGTTTACTATTGAATATTCAGAATGGTTATAAAAGCTGTCACAAAAGCCTATCTGGCAGGCTAAATTTTGTGTAAGTGATATTTTTTCACTCCATGTTTTAATGGGAGGGGATAGTAATGATATATTTTCATGTTGACAATTCTAGCCCACAGGGCTATTGTTTTGAGTTTTGAATGATATCAGTTCCCAACATGTGTGCCATTTAAAAGAAAAGCCTTCATCATAATCACTCAAGTAATGAATGAGGACAGAACTGGTGCCCCTAAAGGCATGACTCATTTATTATTAGCCTCCATTTGTGGATGAACCACTTGTTGTCTCAGTCTCGTAAATCAGTTGTGTTCCCTAGTAAAAGAAGTGCTGCGGAAACAGATAAGACACACAAGGGGGGATAATCAGTCCGGGAAGGAGCAGTGAATGGGCTGCTAAATGGAGCAAAGCCTTCAGCCACCTCCGCCTTGTCATGTCCACATATATAAATTACTTGAGGGGGTGTCTTGCATTTTGCTGATCTACATTGTTTGTCAGTTATGAGTGGGCTTGTACAAAAATAGGCATGCCAGTTCATAACAGACAAAGTTGTAGAAAAAAGCAATAGTTTTTTTTTTTTCTTTTTATATTTTAATTTTCAGTTATCATTGGCTGGGTTTACATGCCCATGAAAATCCACTCTACAATCATGACTGTGTGACGTTGTCACGCGAATACATCGTGAAACGGCAAAAGAATGTTCTTTGGTCAGCGCGACTTTAAGGGCAGGGTCAATCGCTTTCTCACAATAAAAATAGCTGTAAAAACCCTTGTAAACCAGAGCCGGAATCGTGATTGTGTGTCACGAGATTTCAACATTCAAGATCCCGTTTAACTGGTGGAATTTGATGTTATTCCTCAGCAAAGCCGCACCAAACCACACACACACACACACACACACACACACACACGCAGACAAGAAAGAACGCAAAAGACGCTGCAAATGTAAGCCTCTTGTATAGCCTGTTATTAATGTTTGTATAAATGCATGTTAAGCACAACTAACTTTTAGCCTCATTATTATTATTATTATTATTATTATTATTATTATTATTATTATTATTATTTTAGCTTAATTATTGAGCTTATTGCTTCATTTATATATACATACACATAATATATATATATATATATATAATATATATATATAAACAAACATTTGTATCCACTCTGAAGACCAACAATATAAAGTCATCAATTAAATGAGACAATCACGGATTGGCCAATCTTCCAAGATTTTCAATGGTCTGATTTCATATGCACAACAAATCAAAACAGAAGCAATGGGGTGTTATGATAAATGTGCACACTACTGTATATTCTCATAGAGTATGTCATGCACCTACTGCTGTACCTTGAAGATGCAGGAGCTGTTGTGCAGATCACATAAAGTAGATTGGTGGGAATATATTTCTATGTAGAGGATTAGGAAGCAGCGTGAAGGACAATATTGGCAAGAAGAGTTTTCTACATCAAATACCTGGAGGCCTTAACGTGAGAAGCCGAGGCACTTGTATCTGCTGACGCTATTTTAAAGAACCCGTATTCTCTTACTGTAAAATGCACCATTTACTGTAAATGTGTGATAGAGCTGAAGACAGCCTATGTGGTAGCCTAATTACAAAGCGGTTTGAGAAAGTGTAGGTTACCATCTGCTGTAGACCCAGCCCAGAGTTCTAACGTACAGTACAAAGTGCAGTTGTGATTAAAGCGTGTTCAATTATGCAGTACCTGCTAAGAGGGTAACGGTAATTGACATGTCGTTCAGTTCTGTTTAGAAATAAATGTCAGTAGGAGGATTACCCAGGCTTTATACACAGTACAGGTTTTTTAACCAGGGCAGTACCCCCATGTTTCTCATTATGATTGATATGCTGGATTTTAAAAGCAGGGCTGTACTGAAGTTTTGAAGACATTTGGAAAGGGAAGTGTGAACTAGTTTGAACATATTGAATTAATGGATCATCCTGATCATAAGGGAATACTGTTGGCCCTAAGCATGCCTATATACAGGGTTAGAAACTAACTCGCCCTTTCGCCCGAGGTGAATTAAAACTGATGAGGGCTGGTTGATGTCTGTGCCTCAGTAGTCCTCACGTTCACAGGCTTGCGTTTAAAAAATGTAGGAAAAGTCAGTTTTCTAACTGGTGTAGCAGTGGTGAACAAACATTCGTAATAGTACCACAATTTTGTTAGTTTCTAACCCTATGCTGTCAGAAAATGTACAGTACTGTGCAAAAGTTTTAGGCAGGTGTGAAAAAATGCTGTAAAGTAAGAATGCTTTCAAAAATAGACATGTTAATAGATTATATTTATCAATTAACTAAATGCAAAGTGAGTGAACAGAAGAAAAATCTAAATCAAATCCATATTTGGTGTGACCACCCTTTGCCTTCAAAACAGCATCAATTCTTCTAGGTACACTTGCACAAAGTCAGGGATTTTGTAGGCATATAGTCAGGTGTATGATTAAACAATTATACCAAACATGTGCTAATGATCATCAATTCAATATGTAGGTTGAAACACAATCATTAACTGAAACAGAAACAGCTGTGTAGGAGGAATAAAACTGGGTGAGGAACAGCCAAACTCAGCTAACAAGGTGAGGTTGCTGAAGACAGTTTACTGTCAAAAGTCATACACCATGGCAAGACTGAGCACAGCAACAAGACACAAGGTAGTTATACTGCATCAGCAAGGTCTCTCCCAGGCAGAAATTTCAAGGCAGACAGGGGTTTCCAGATGTGCTGTCCAAGCTCTTTTGAAGAAGCACAAAGAAATGGGCAACGTTGAGGACCGTAGACGCAGTGGTCGGCCAAGGAAACTTACTGCAGCAGATGAAAGACACATCATGCTTACTTCCCTTCGCAATCGGAAAATGTCCAGCAGTGCCATCAGCTCAGAATTGGCAGAAAACAGTGGGACCCTGGTATACCCATCTGCTGTCCGGAGAAGTCTGGTCAGAAGTGGCCTTCATGGAAGACTTGCAGCCAAAAAGCCATACCTCTGACGTGGAAACAAGGCCAAGCGACTCAACTATGCACGAAAACACAGGAACTGGGGTGCAGAAAAATGGCAGCAGGTGCTCTGGACTGATGAGTCAAAATTTGAAATATTTGGCTGTAGCAGAAGGCAGTTTGTTCGCCGAAGGGCTGGAGAGCGGTACACGAATGAGTGTCTGCAGGCAACAGTGAAGCATGGTGGAGGTTCCTTGCAAGTTTGGGGCTGCATTTCTGCAAATGGAGTTGGGGATTTGGTCAGAATTAATGGTCTCCTCAATGCTGAGAAGTACAGGCAGATACTTATCTATCATGCAATACCATCAGGGAGGCATTTGATTGGCCCCAAATTTATTCTGCAGCATGACAACGACCCCAAACATACAGCGAAAGTCATTAAGAACTATCTTCAGCGTAAAGAACAAGGAGTCCTGGAAGTGATGGTATGGCCCCCACAGAGCCCTGATCTCAACATCATCGAGTCTGTCTGGGATTACATGAAGAGAGAGAAGCAACTGAGGCTGCCTAAATCCACAGAAGAACTGTGGTTAGTTCTCCAAGATGTTTGGGCCAACCTACCTGCCGAGTTCCTTCAAAAACTGTGTGCAAGTGTACCTAGAAGAATTGATGCTGTTTTGATGGCAAAGGGTGGTCACACCAAATATTGATTTGATGTAGATTTTTCTTCTGTTCACTCACTTTGCATTTTGTTAATTGATAAATATAAACTATTAACATGTCTATTTTTAAAAGCATTCTTACTTTACAGTATTTTTTTCACACCTGCCTAAAACTTTTGCACAGTACTGTATATGATCTCAATGTTTTCATATTTTCCCTTGGAGTTTTAGTAGGGTGTGAAAAAAGATACAGAAGCTAATTAAGGGTAATGAAGGCTAGGAGCTTGTGTACTTAAGCGATAACTTAAGTGATAACTACACGGCGCATTTAGTGTACTAGGAGATAGTTAGTCTGACGAGTGGATACAATCCTAGTTGAAGTCAAGATGTTACACGAACGAGGGAGAATATTGTACAATACTGTATATATACATGGCCTGTACTTTAGTTATAGCAAGTATGTGGCAATAGTTTTTAGTATTTTCTTATTTAAGCCTTTTAATTTTAAAAATTTTCCTTCCGCTTCAAGTCTTTACTTAAACCAAATCAGCCATTCGGCGCAGCAACAGGCAGCTGTCGCTATGGACAGTTTATGGCAAGTGGTTACCCAAACTGTACCATGTTATCACAAGATAACAGAATTTAGAATCTCAATAAAAGTGAAGGCAGAGAGATTCCACTTGTCATGTAATCAATAATTGTAGTTCTTTGTTTGTCTGACAGGTGCACCAGGAATTATCTCTTCACCCTATGCAGGGGCGGCTGGATTCGCCCCAGCCATGGGTTTCCCACAGGCTGCAGGTAAGTTTCTCTTAACTGTGCATGCTTATTTCCAAAGAGGCTGTCAACAGAAGGTTAGTTGGATGTTAAGTCTACAGATAGGGTAGTTCTTTGCAGGAGTTTGCAAAGTGCTATTACAGTAACACTAATAGAAACTTAGTTGTCAATTAAAGCCATCTTAATGCAAGTAAAAGTTACTTGTATATACAGAAGTTTAATGTGTTAAAATATCAAACCAGCTGAGTGGTGTTTTTATTAATAAAACCGCATAAGAGCTTCAAATAGTTTTCTTATGTTTCAATAAAGTGGGGATTGGTTTCTTTAACTGTTATATTACACCTTTAAAGAAATATGCAAATTAGTTACAAAGATACCAG
This sequence comes from Acipenser ruthenus, assembly GCF_902713425.1. NCBI lineage: Eukaryota > Metazoa > Chordata > Actinopteri > Acipenseriformes > Acipenseridae > Acipenser > Acipenser ruthenus. Next base: position 29,776,707 of record NC_081190.1, on the reverse strand, counting down.
CTGCACAGTATACTTTATATGTATACTATTTGCATATGTATTTTACAACTAAAATGTTTTAAATATGACACTGATAGTTTTGGCATTGAAGGCAATATGGTCTTGAATGTTCTTGATATTTTCTTACTGTAGATCATGCTTAGGTTATGCTATATGTGAACATTCTGTTGAAATTGTAATATTTTAATAATTACTGGGAATTGTATCGTCCTCGTACTGCAATAGGTGGCCCAAGGGCCAAATGCAGACCACCACAATGTCCTTATGCGAGTGGATGCAAAGTTGACACCTTCAATATAAATATAAAATATCTGCCTATGTGTAGATAATATTATGCATGGCTTGCTTACACTGCCACTGCAATTACGGTCAGTAATGTAACCTGGAGTAATATAAAAACATTTTGAAGTAAATGTTCATTGACCTAGATACTGAGATAACCCTCCCAGATCAATCTCCATGGTTACCACTTGAAGTATATTGAATGAGTAAAGTTTAAATTACTCTCTCACTGCCTCTTTGATTGGAAGTGTAATTTGCTGTTTGTAATTGCAATTCCCTAAATTAAAGGTCTAAATTTCAATTAAAAAAAATAATGAGGCTAAGATAATTTCATCTCGGCGTTACACATTCTTCTCTTTTATTGAAATGAAATAAACCAGTTCTACACAAATAAACCAGTTAATACCAAGTCCTTCATTTGATGTAAAATGTTATGTCACTTATGTGTAACTGTATTAGGTAACTTTGTAAAGCATGATATGCAAGCTTCCTGTTTTCAGCAAGGTGGTGTCACCAGGGATACAATTCTAATTAAGAGAAGTGTTTCTGCTGAAGAAGAGCAGCATTAAAATAACACCATTGAATAAGAGGCCCCGGAGTTGTTGTGTTTTTTTTATTATTATTATTATTTCTTCTTTTTTATAATTAATAGTGAAGGATATTTTAACACACAGCTCATTGTTTTGCAGTAATCGTACAGTAAAAACCTGAGTTTGTGGTCAGTCACCTGCTCTTGCCTACCAGTAAACTCCAGAAAGCAACGAGAGGCCCAAGTATTCAGCTTCTTTGGTGGTGACTGGATAATTCATGGTTTCAGTGTATGAGGGGACAATGAAGTGTTTGGTTTTTCTTAAGATATTCCGTCTGTGCGCCAAAGCTATGAACTATTCCATGTACATAATTAATTCCAAACCCAATGTCAAATGATCTTCTGCTGACCGAAGGTTGCCTGCATGATGATATAAAGCCAGTGCCACCATCATCTAAACCTGTGAATGTTCTTAATTTGCTTTCTATTAACAAATAAAAACATAAATATGTAAAACATTATTGCCCAAGTTTCACATATGATTTCATAACATTCACATTTTTTAAATAAAAATGAAAACCATGCAGCGATATAAATAATTCCCTATTTTTATACAAAGACATACCAGACGTTTCGGGGCATAACTGGCTGGCCCCCTCATCGGTGTGGTTGTACAGAACAAACTTGGCGACATCACCCGTTTATACTGGAGGATGTCTTCCACACCATCAGTGTAGAAAGCCAGGATGCAGCCATCTATTATGTGCTTCAGGTAAACTCCAAGTTCAGTAGAACTGCTTTTTGTTTTTGGACTCAAAAAGGAAAAAAGTAAATATTCCAAAATAAAATCAAATAAATCCCTTTTATTAAAATTGTACAGATAAGCAAACCAGAAATAAGAGAAGTGTCGGGTTTTGGAACCAAGTGTTTTAACTGTGCCCTTTATATTATCTTTTATCTTTGGCAAAGTCCCTACCTGCTTTATAATTTGCTTACCTTTTGATGGCTTAAGTACCATTGCCACTGCTCCCATTTTGTATGTTAACAGTATATCAATGATTTCAGACAACAGCAACACTGAAAAACACTGGGGTCTATTCAGTTGATTTAAGTGGTAGAGGATCTGATTATCGCCACTGTTTTAAATAAGATTATTTTTGTTATCTAAGGTTATGAACACAGGTATAGCTCAGTGCTGTCCGTGCCCTGTGAAATAGTTTTCAAAATTCAAATTATAAAAAAACAAAACACAAAAAAAACAAAACGCAATACTTTTTTGGGGGGCAGCAAAACTGATTATATCTTAAACAAAAAACTCAACCCTTCTTATTGTGGTTTATTTTGTTATGTACATTACATAGCTAAGGAATAGTTGTGGGCATTACATGAAGGAAATTATATTGTATTAAGACAGCAGTTGCAGCAAAAGCTATACCCCCTCCCAGACCTCCCAGAGATGTGTACCCATGCTGGCTGCAGGTTCGGATGGCCTTGTTCTTTCTTTTACAGGTCTCTCAATGCAGACAGTCCCTGGAGCTCTGGGCCATCTTACTATCCCAGCCTCTGCGGTTGCTGGCCGCATGGCTATGCACAGCTTGGCCCATACAGCAATGCATTCGGTCCTGCTAGTCTCCAATCTCAACCCAGATGTAAGTCACCTCATTCCCTACATTTAGTATTCTGGTTCAACATAGGCTTGCCTGATGTCTGAGGGGCATCAAGCTCTCTGTGTTAGTCTGGTCCCTACAGTGGACTCTACTGGCCAGATAGGGACAAGGACAGATAGCTCGCCGACATCCACTCTCAAGCTTCTGAGTGTTAAGAGGCAAGTGAGTTCTTCAGTTCTCTTGAGAAGTTGTGTGGAATTGCTGTGATGAGGGAGTGGAATTGGACATTTTAAATTGGGGATGGAGGTTAAATTAGTTATAAAAATATAAATAAATACAAAAGACAAAAGCTGCTTTTTTATTATTATTATTATTACTTGAATATTACCCCAGTATTTTATTAAACAAAATGTACATGTTTGTGAGAGTTTTAAGGCCTACGTCAGAGGTTATCCCAATTGTGTAGGTTTCTTTAAAAGTACCACTATGAAATAATTTGATACTGCCACCAAAAGTGTGAATTCTCAACCTCCCCACCAACAGGAACGTCTGTATATAGAAACCATTCAGCCCATCATTTGTTCTTACATTAGTGTTTGTAAAGTGTTATAATGCTATGTAAACCTAAGCAAAGTGCATCAGCCCAAAACTATCTATAGTGCCTTTAACAAATGGTGCAAGATTTAAGTGTCAATCATTCTGCCAAATGTGTTTGTAAAATTCAGGGAATGAAAGTCTTGTCTTATTCTTTCCTGCAGAGTATATCGCCCCAGGGTCTTTTCATCTTGTTTGGTAAGTTGCCTAACTTTTTTATATGAGGGTATCGCTTGATATTCTAATGTTTCAAATACATCAGCAACTTGTTTTTCTTACAAGATCCAAGTTGAAGTGTTTTCACACAGTGAGTAGCCATCATTTGTGGCTTTTGTAACATAATATGCAGTACAAAAAACGTCAGTACATCTGTTGTTTCCTTGTTGCTGAAAATTAAGATTTAAAACATCATTTCTAATGCCTTTAAAAGAAATGATTTTGTAATGTCAGGTTCCTCATGTGCATTGAGCTAACTATTTATCTTTTAAAAATGTAATTTAAAAACTCTCATGCTGTCACTTATCTTCATTTCTGTCTGTAGGCGTCTATGGAGATGTTCACAGAGTAAAGATCCTGTTTAACAAAAAAGAAAACTCCTTAATACAGATGGCAGATCCAACTCAAGCACAGCTGGGTAGGTGAAACCCTTCTTTCTGTCCCAAAATACAGAAAACAGATTTCTGAATACTGGTAACTGCCTATCTCCCTCCCACATCAGAGGGGTGGCTGCTGTTGCTATGTATGTTGCAGATTATAAAGATTAAACAGTTCAAATAAGCACTCTAGTTATATGCATGGTATACATGATGGTGTCTTCTGCAGTCTTCTCTAACTTGTATTAGTTAGCAAGCACATAAAACCCTAAAGCTCTATTACATATTTAATGTGAGCTGATTGCCACATTACTTTATGAAAGCATTGTTGAAATTCTCATCAGATTTCTTATTAGCTCTCTGACTGTTGTATAATACATTGCTGTGAGATTAGAGGGGGATTACATAATCTTTCTAACTTCATAAGAACTTGGTAAAATGACACCATGCAAGTGTAGTAGTCCACTATTGAACATTCCAAATTAACGGCCTCAGTTTTTCACAAACCTCATTTCACTGTATTTTTATTGTATACAGTAATGTTAATACGTGGGTCAATAAATCACACCTGGAGAAAACCCTAAAATTGATTAATATACTGTATTGCTTCGAATTTAAAAAGCACTTTTTAAACCAATTTTTTCTTCTCAAAAATGGCTTGCGTCTTAAATTCGAGCACAGTATAGTGATGCGTGTATTAAAATGACCAACGTAAGATGTGACTGCCCGAGCACACAAACAGCAACAAGACTGACTGGCAGTTGAAGGTTTCCGTAGTCGTTATCCTGCAGACCGGACGCTCTCCTCCTCGATGAAACAAAGTAAGATTTCGCTCACCGACTGCCTGTGTAGCTACGGCCTTGCAGTAGCCTCGCGCTAGTGCTGCTGCGTTCTTAAACAATTTTGAATAGTTGTACAGATCTGGCAGTTTTCAAACCTGTCGCATCGCCTCTGTATCGCTTCTGGTGTGTGTGGTCATGTCGCTGCGAAAGTGTCTTGTCGCCAATTAAAAAAATCGCATCACGTCTGGTGTGTGGAGACCTTAATAAAGGCTTTCTGCTTAACTGTCAGAATCTACACCGCCCTGTTGATCTCACAGAGCTAATCCTTTCATGGAACCAGCCCCCTTTTCTTGTTTCCATAGTAACATGCACCAGCCAGTCAAGTTAAGAAACTAAAAAACTTTAAAAACAAGTAGATTTCCCTCACCCCAACAACAAGGGGAACAATGAGTGTTGAGGTGTCTGGCTGCCTTACGGCACAGATGGGGGTTTGAAATAACTACACAGCTTTTAAAAAGTTCTGTGTTACAGGAGTGCTGCAGCGCTACAGGCCATTGAGTTTCCCTGACCTGCTCGGTTGATCAGCTTAGACGGCACAGGAAATACCAAAAAAAAGCATATGTCTCCTTTTGAGGTTCTAGTGCTGTTTATATTTGCCTGTAGTTTATATTCTTAAAACACATGGTAAAACTGATATGGTGAATCTTTGCAGAATTCCAGTACTTCCCATTCACTCCATAGTTCTCACATTTTACCAAAATGCAAACCTTCTGGTTTATTTGTTTATTTGTAGCAGTTACCTTAATGGTAAATTGCTTATTTTGTACCAGCGCATCTTTTTACTATTTTTTTTTTTTTAAAGTTGATCACATTGTCATGTACATTTTGTCTTCTTTTACTGTCATTTTAGCAATGAGTCACCTCAATGGACAACGTCTCCATGGCAAAGTCATCCGCGTGACCATCTCCAAGCACCAGATGGTGCAGCTTCCCCGTGAGGGGCAGGAGGACCAGGGACTGACCAAGGACTTTAGCAACAGCCCACTCCACCGCTTTAAGAAGCCAGGCTCGAAGAACTTCCAGAACATCTTCCCTCCCTCCGCCACCCTGCATCTCTCCAACATTCCGTAAGTGTAAATGTCTGTCACCTTCAGAGTTCAAAAGATTCATGATGGACAAGCAACACTTCATAGGAGCTGATGGTTTGAACTATTTCAGCACTGGAGACCCGTATACAGGTCTAGTAAAAACAACACCACTCAAATTGCAGGCCACTGTTGTTGCACAGGAAAGACACCACAAGTAAATTAATTGTGTGTGCTGTACATGCGTATATACAGTGCCTTGCGAAAGTATTCGGCCCCCTTGAACTTTGCGACCTTTTGCCACATTTCAGGCTTCAAACATAAAGATATGAAACTGTAATTTTTTGTGAAGAATCAACAAGTGGGACACAATCATGAAGTGGAACGAAATTTATTGGATATTTCAAACTTTTTTAACAAATAAAAAACAGTGTTTTAATTCTCTTTTTTTATTTTTCAAAAACAGACCCTCAATTACAGATGATGACCTGAAAAACCTCTTTGCAAGCACTGGATGCACAGTGAAAGCTTTTAAATTCTTCCAGTAAGTTTGATTGTCCATTCCCATATACAATTCCCTTCTACAATACTCAAAATAGTGATCTAATTAATTATGAACAGGTTTGAACCATGTACAGTTTAAGTAATACAACTCTGAACTTATTTGTTGGAGTAGTATAATGGTATTTAAAAGAATACAGTGCTACTTTGGACACAGTATAATTGCTCTATATGGAACCTTCCAGTAGGTGGAGTTTTGAGTAAAAAAACAGTGATCTAACCTAATGATTAACCTGTCTACAGGAAAGACCGGAAGATGGCCTTAATCCAGCTAGGTTCTGTGGAAGAAGCCATCCAGGCCCTCATTGACCTCCACAATCACGACCTGGGAGAGAACCACCACCTCAGAGTCTCTTTCTCCAAATCTACAATCTAACATCTTACTTTGGATTTCCTTATAAGACTGAACCGTTTTTAGAAAAAAAATATATATATATATATAAAAAATAAATACGTGAATGAACGAATTTACAAATAAATAAAAATAGATAAAACGTTTGTAAAAGAAAGCCTTCAGACAAAGACTGATGCATTTAACAACCAGCTCTGCCTCTGAGACGACAATGAACCCTCGAACGTGTGACGGATCAAGGCACCAATAAGAGTGTGTGATCAGGGGTTGTTCGCCAGGCAAGACTTCGATGTTCCGTTACAATTCCTCCTACCCAAATGACCTTCACCACAATACTGTTCCGGGTGTGGGCAAGCAGCTTTAAACCCCTGAGCTCAAATACTGTGCAAAGAGACAGCATCCTTTTTACTTACAGGTATCGGTTTCAACGGAAACAATCTAGAATGGTTTTTAAAACACGGGACTAACCAGGTTGTAGAAATCAAACCTGCACAACATGCTTCTTTTTAAAATGAAACAACGGATTCCTAAGCATAAGGCTGCAGTTATGAATGTGTACCTAAAATAGGTAATCTGTGAATTGCAAATGCTAGAATGACGATTTTAACTCTGAATGTTGTATTGTTTTGTAAGAGGGATTCTAAGCAAAGACGGCTATTTTTTCCCATTTTAAAGCACAAAATGTTTATTTTCAGTTTGCCTTTTAGAAAAAAAGTCTTACAGAAAACAACCACTTAAATCCAAGACAAGTTTGATACGTATAGCTGGTAGTGAGCATCCTTTAAATGTGCTGCCTTCTCTGGTCCAAGGCATAGAGCTCAAGTTCTTGTGCTCAGCCTGCATGTGATGTCATTTGTCAGTCATTTATTTTAACAGCCCTTTTCTTACATATACACAGTTTAACTACGTTTTTGTTGAAGTAACTTCCCTTTTCAGCTTTCAGAAACAGTTTTAATAGTGGTAGTTGCACTAAATTATTCAATATTGCATTCAGTTCTATTATGTTTTGGACGGTAGGAAGAATCACACTTGTATAACTGCCTTGCGTTCTTGTAGTACAGCAAGAATATTGCCTCAATCATTCAACCCTACGGCCTTTAGACCAAAAATGATATTGGCTGTTTTAAATCTCTCCAACACTGGGGTGGGGGATGAACAGAGGCAGGCCCGCCCACACCTCTGGCAGATCAGGATAAATCCTCGAGTCGAAATGAAAATAGTGGGGGTGTTAAATGGTAAGCTGAATGAGTAGACTGCCATGCTAACAAGTTGGTGGCAAGCTCACTCCAGCCTTAACATTTCAAGGGTATTTGTCTGGATCCTTTTTTTAGCAACATAAAGGCAGGATGGTTGTGAACGGAGACCTGTAGCCACAGGTAATGTTGTGCTGATTTGATCCCCAAAAGAAACGCTTGGTAACAGCTGGCAAGGCCAGGGAAGCTGTCTCTTTTTAGACACTGTTTTCTTAAAATAAAACAAGTTTACAGTCATAAGGAAAACAAAAAAAATCAGGTCTAATATATCTTAAGGATTGTCAGATTTTTAAAAAAGAAGTTACTTATTTTTGGTAATTTGTTCTTTTTTATTTTTAAAAGAAAAACAAATCTGAAACCTCATGGGGTTTTTGTACCACTGTATAATCAATCTCAAGAAACCATGAAAAATTCATATTTACTGTGTATTTACTTAATTTCATATTACGTGCCTTACTATGTGCTTATAATCAACCAATAGGTTTAGAGATTTTACCTAACAATATCTTAAGTACTATATTGTGGGATTGGTGAGAGGGTTGTCGACTTGTTTTTCTTTTCTGGAATTGTTTTCTTCTGTTGTCATGTCGTTTTTTAGATGTGTATTTTTGGGGGGTTCTATGCTAAATGGTCTTAAATGGAAATGTTTTTATTTTTGTTGGTGCTTTGAGTACACAGACAAGCAAACAAAGCAGAATTCAAATGTAAGTGTATTCTGTAGGCTTCATATCCCCCTCTGCTGCCATTAAGGGTGAAAGACATACTGGATATTACCTACCTTAAAACAATGCCGTTTCAAAGCATAACACATTCCAAAAATGATGGTTTTCATGTAGGCTTTTGTGTATATTACCACAGTGTCCAATTGTAAATTACACTATAAACTTCAATGAAGTGCATATACATTTTAAGACCATTTCATAAAAGCATTATGGCGTTGTAACCAAGATAACCTCACGCCCAGGAGGCATCGTAAGGCACAAAATGTAGCTGTGTTTTTTGCTTTGTTTTTTGTATTTCTCATGGCCGGATACCCCCTGAAGTGCCTTATTGCTACAAAACACCTATATGCACTTCAATGCAGTTGGTAGTGAAGTCCATTCCAGGACCTTGAACAGCAAAAGGCAATGAATAGACATGAGTAGCTTTGAGTATATGAAGGGCTGTTGTGTTTATTGAAGTACTTCTACACAAATTAAATCTGAGGTATTCAATATTAGAAATGGACAAGATTACACTTGTCAGCTTTCATTCCATTAGGTATAAATGACGTTGGTTCTCCAGTGCAACATTGTTGGACTCGGTAGGTATCCTTTCCGCATCTCCCTCACTTTAAATGGCATTCATCATATCTGACGGTTCCCAATGTCATCTGTAATGACAATCATTTCCTTCCTGGGTGGCACATCATATAGCATTTACTGTTTACAACTGTTTACTTCTAGGTTGTCTTTCTTTAAAGGCTACTTAGTGCTGAAAGAGTAAAATCCAAAAAGAAGAATAGTGTTAGGACAAACGTGTATGTTTTATTGTATTTCAAACAATCCCAGAAATGCCAGTACTAAAGGGAAACTTGAGTTAACAGGAAAACAAAAGTGGTAGTTACTTAAAACAAAAGAAAAAGCTGTATTCTACAGATTTTTAAACACCTTTTGTGTTTTTTTTTTTGTTTGTTTTTGGATTAAATTGGGGGAAGGTAACTATTAATGTTACTGATTTTATTTATACATTTGAAATGGTTAGCTGTTTTCCTGCCTGGAAAAAATGAATGCAATGCAAAGTGGCGTGTTGGTGCATGTTGTACTGATTGTGTAGTTTAGAAAAGAAATTGGTTTTGCCAGATTCCAGTGATACTACTGTAATAAAAAACTGGCCATTTATCCAGTTACATAAGTTTTTTTTTTTCTCTTTTGTTTTTTTTCTGAATATTAATAGTAATTGATCTATTTATTTCCCAGTAGATTTGGTAAGGCATTTGTGCTACATTAAATGCTGCTAACTTAAAATGGTTCAACCCCCAACCCCCCCCCCCCCCCCGTATATAAAATCTTATATACTTTCTCGAGAAGCCTACAGTATCCACTCCTATTTCAGTGTCCCTAGACTTCTGCTGTTTCGAGTGAGTCTGTCAAGCTGAAATGGCCCATCTGTGTGCCTTGGGTTTGTAATATGTTATTTACTGTATCTCGTATGTTATTCATTTAAGGGTGTTTGTTGTCTGTTTTGACCTGTAGTGTGAAAAAAAAAAAAATCCTATTGTCTTTTGTTTGTGTAATTGGATTTTAAGATTGCTGTCTTTATCTAAAAAATGTAACTCTTCTACATAGGTCCTCTGTGGAGTTTTTCTGGAGCCAGAGAATCTCTCCCAACAACAGTTTTATCAAAACCCTGGGAAAGCAAGTTAGACAGGACTCTCTCTTGGGGTGCTCAAGATTGAATCTCCCGCATTTTTTAATCATGGACTCTATTTGCCTTTGTCTTGTTCTGTTCTTAACAGGAGAAACTGCCAGACTTAACATGAAACAAACAATGTCCTACTGTTGCTCAAACAACATAGTCAAGTTGTACACATTTATTTATGGCAAGCTTCTTTAGGACTTTTTGTCACACAAGACACTTCTTTCTCCTGCTTAGTCTTTCCAGTAGGAAGTTTCAGATCACGTCTTAAACTAAGCTTGGCCTGTTTGGCTGTGATTATTTTTTAACAAAATATATCAGAATAACATGTTTTATTTCAGGGTTTTATATTGAAAAAGGAAGGAAAAAAAGAAAAACATAACAGGACCAAAGTTTATGTGCCTTTCTGTAGTCGTCTTAGTAACTTGTTTCCTCCTTGTTTTCAAGTAGAAACAGTACTAATGATTTTAAAGTTAAAGGTTAACCTTTTTTTAAGCAGTCTGTCCCTTGAAAAATAGCCGTAGCTTATTTTGCATTTAATTGAATTGGTTCATGGAATTTGTGGTTTATACGACCTGTGCGTCTACCATCCTCCTAGAAAGCCAAAGTACTTTTTGTACTGTAGCACACAGATTGAATTGGAACTCCCATTTTTTTTACATGAAGGATTATGCAGTTCAAAGCTTCAAATATTAATCTGTCAATATTAGTAAATGATGATTGGAAAGGCCCAATATGACAGTTATGATAAGGTATTGCTTTTACACAACATGTATTCCCCAACCCCCTTTCTCAATTGGAATTGGTTAGGCTGCACTCCTGAATGTACTGGTAAGTGCAGGTCTATCTTTAGTAAATTAATCATTTTGTGTTGGGGCTATCTACTGCTTATGTGATGCAGTCTTTTTCATGTAAATGGCACCTGATTTTTGACCATTCATATGTTGTTCCAAGCACTGCAATGTTATGAACTTGAACTGTTCCCCACTTTTGATGGTAGAGGCAAAGGGTATCTAGACAGACACCACTGGCATTAAACAACTTACAATGACAACAAAAAGTGAAGATGCCGTCCTCAATTATTTCTTTATTTACTTGGTCTGTTATTTGAACTGCCTTTTATTCTGTTTGTAAGAGTGTTCTGCTAATAAGAGAAAAAAAAAATGCTGTAAATATTTGTAACAACATTTTTTTTTTTTTTTTTTACCTGGCAAAAAAAAAATAAGTTTTTGGGAACAAGATGGGGGAAAATATGAACTGGTTTTTATATTAAAAATTAAAAGAAAACATTAATTGTCTTGTATATTTTGATAAAGCAACAGTACCAGCTTTTATTTGTAAAGCAGTGTGTGACATTGAGGGGAATTATGTTATTAAAAGAAAACAAGAAGATGAATTATTAAAGAAACATATTTTCTAATTGTGCAGTGCATGGCTGAGTGGAGTTTCTGTATTTTGTAAGATCCATTTCTTTACATTTTTGTATATTGCCTATTAATATTATTACTACTGCTACTTACGCTTTTTGTTCTATTTATTTTTTTTGCTTTTTTTTCCCTAATCAACTTTAATTGTAGCATGCCTTGAATAAATGTCATTACATCTGTACTTTCTTCAGTTTTCCTGTGTCCTCGTCTTTTTTATCTTGGGTTCTCTTGTCTGTTAATCTCTGTGTCTCCTCTATCCAGCTGTTTGTTCCTACCTACACCTTGTTTTTAACCTCCCCAACTTGGAAACTACTTGGAGCTGTTTGATATTATACCACACAGGACTATTTCTAAAGGCATAATTCAACAGCAAGCTTCTTTACCTAGTTTACTATGTACTCTATCATCCACGGTCTTTCACATGCCCTTTTCCCTCCATTCATTAAGGCTGCTTACTCTGTTGTGTCATGAAAGTCTGATCACAACCGGAATGCAAGAGAGACCCTCTGATAACCACATAAACAAAAACCTTACAGCACATATAACCTCTTGTGACCTTTTGAACATCATTATGTGCATAGATTTTTCATTGGTTGTTACTGTTTTCTAAAATGGAGTTGAATTCTTTGGGTCTCAGTTATTGATGGTTCAAAAGGGACAACATAAATCTTTTGAAAGAAGATGAACAGTTTGTGAGTCACAACTTCTTACCAAAACTAAATCTGAACACTTAATAAAGATTTAAATAAGTTTTTTATTATCATTTTAAACACAAACACTGTTAAGCTTTTTTTTTCTATGAGTAGTATGATTTTTATGTTTGAGACTGAACATGCAAATGAATGACTGCAGGGAATGGTGACATTCCATGAAATAGTCATGTCCCTGTGCACATTATATATTAGCCAACATAAAGACCTTATAAAACCTGCAACTAAACAGGACGCACGTTCTGTTTTTACTCAATACAGCAAAACTCTATTTTCATTAATATTATACAGTCAAACCTGCTCATGCGACCACCTTTATTTAGCAACCACCTGGTCTAAGTGACTCTATTTAAAAAAAAAAAAAAAGACAATTATCTTACCCAGCAACGGACTCAAACCTATATTAAGCACCCTTACTTTGCTTTAGACAATGAAGTGACAGTGTTAAACTGTTCTCGCCCATCTTATTGTTCCATTCCCTGTTACTGAAATGATGGTGCAATTGCAGTTTCTACTAATAATTACATTAACATTGCAGTACGCGATTTAGAATATTGTAATAATTAAAATATATTTAGAACACGTGCAAATGCAAATTAAACATTCCCTGCTGACTTCCACGCCAACATACTCCGGTCTACTAGTGTTGCTATACTGCAGCGTCTTCATAAGATTGTCTTTGATGCAACTGTATTTGCAGTCATGACGTAACCAACTCTTGAAACAACCTAACTCAGGAAAGCTGCCCACGTTGCCCATTAAGATGCGTGAATAAAAGACTTAAATATGCATTGGAAGGTCTGTCTCTGTATCCAAGAATGCGATCAATTCTCAGATCAAGAGTGTATCACTGCAGGCCGGAGTCCTGTAATGTCAGCAGCTGTTCTGTGGGGCACAGGGGAGAAGTTTGCCCCGAACTTCGACTGGCAGGCAGGTCTGCCTATTAGGCAGATAATAAAACACCTCTCTGCGAAAACCCGCCTCCTCAGTTACATCACAAAGGAAACACGCCTTCTAAGGGCAAAAGCTGCCTGTTTCCACGCCCTCACATTCAAACTGAAAACTGCGCGCCAAGGTTTTGCAGCAGAACAGATTTGGAATGAAAAAGGTAGGATGTTTTATTCATCTTCTCAAAATACACAGTTTTTAGCAGAACGTATGCACACAAAGGCATTAAAATATGTTGAGTTACGCCTTAAATATGAATATGAATATCTTCTTCTGTTAAGTTGTATTATATAACGTTTTTTTTTTTTAAGTGTAGCTATCATTTCAAATTTTAGTGATGCTTAATCTCTACCTTTGTCTCGTTTTGTTGTTCAAACGTATATTTTAATTATTCACTTTATGTGCAGCATAGTATTTATGCTGTACTGTGTGTGCAAGTTGTTCACAGTGATCCACAACATTCAGTTACACATAATTTATAATTGATTTGCTGTTAAAAATGATAATACAAAATATAATAAACTTACCAGGCATGTCAGCTGAAGTTATGCTAATGTCCTATGTCTTAAGCAAATATTGGTAACAAAATAACAAGGTTGGTTACTCTAAACTAAATTATTAATTTACCAGCTGGTTAGACTACTGTAGTTAAAACACAGAGGCCTGGAAGGCAGGTTTACATTGGCTGGTTTATATTGGGCACATGCCTGGCAGGCTGGTTTATATTGGGCACATGCCTGGCAGGCTGGTTTATAATGTGGACATGCCTGGCAAGCTGGTTTATAATGGGCACATGCCTGGCAGGCTGGTTTATATTGGGCACATGCCTGGAAGGATGGTTTATATTGGGCACATGCCTGGCAGGCTGGTTTATAATGTGGACATGCCTGGCAAGCTGGTTTATAATGGGCACATGCCTGGCAGACTGGTTTATAAGGGGCACATGGCTGGCAGGCTGATTAAAAAAAAATTGTGATTGAAAAAAAATATATGCTGTAGCTTGCCATTATCATAATTTCATTCTGATATTTTTTTCTCAGAGAAATGCCTCCCAGAAAGCGTAGGAAGTGTACTTCGGTCACTGGTAAGTATGAATTATTGTTTGTGAATAAATAATTATATCTTATCAAATTACTGAATAGTTTATGTATAGAGCCACTATCGTAGTTTGTAGAAAATGTTATATGGCCTAATGTGTATGACTATCAGTAAAGTATCTGATTTTTTTTTTTTTTCTAACAACTTATAACACTTTAAAATGTACACTCCACAATAATGTCTTCAGTATTGCTGCTCATGGACAGCACTTTGGCGCATACATTTTAAAGTGTTATAAGTTGTTAGAAAGGATGTTAACAATGAAAGTGAAAATATCAGATACTTTACTGAGAGTCATACCAACACATTAGGATCTGTATCAGGATGTTAACAATGAAAGAGAAAAAATCAGATACTTTACTGATGCAGTTGGACTAACACATTAGGCCATATACCAAAACATTAGACCATATAACAACACATTAGACCATATACCAACATTTTCTACAACCTACGATAGTTGCTCTTAAAACAAGAAACGTAGTGTTATTTACAAGTAAGGTGTTGTATTTTTTTCCTTCAGTGAAAAATCATGCAGAAGAAGCTCATGCTACATCAGCAACCCCTGCTGCTTGTTGAGAAAGCGACACTGCTTCCCCACTGTCACAGGCATGCCCTCCTTCCTCCAGCACAGTCGCTGTGTCACTTCAGCATCCACCTGTATCACTGGCTGTGCCTCGCCCAGCTGTAATACCCGACAGCATGGCTACACCACAAGTATTTGCTGAAGTCAAGAGCCTTCTCCCTCTTTCTTTCAACAAGAGAAAGAAAAGGTAATATAACATAAATAAACAGATTAATGTGATATTGGAACATTCCATAATTTAAGTATTCTCAAGTTCATTCCAAAGGCTTAATGCAGAATTAAATTAATTCTGAATTAAGTAAATACCTTTTTATGGTTTCATTAAATTTACATTTGTGTATCAATTTTGCAATGTTGGCCATATTTTGTATCTTATTATTCTTATACCTTTCCCCCAAAGATACAGTGTGACAGCAGAGGAGATCAGGAAAAGGATAGGTCCACCTGAGAATGTGTCAGCCAATTCCCTGGTTGCATATCTAAGGGTAGAGAAAAATAAAAAGAGTGAGCTTAAAAAGAAGATTGAAGAGACAGTTGGCATTAGTCCTGGCCCAACAACCACTGTTGGTTTTGCACATGTACTACTCCAAAACTACCAGCACAATGTACAATTAAATGTTTTCCATCCCACTCATAGCAATGCTGTTCAGTTAGTGAACTGGCTAATTCTTTTCGAATTCCATCAATATCAATCCCCTGTTCTTTGCACATCATTTTTGCAAACTCAATATGCTTGCACAAATTACCCCTTTCAGAAACGGCGCATTCACATTTCATGCTAATTAAATCCACAGCATAACATTTTGCTTTATCTGCTTCTGAAGGCACTGTGCAATGGCCACCTGATTTGTAAACAAAATTATTTTGAAGGCCTTTGTTCTTCATACGTAATGCAGATTCTGCAGTATCCTGTGTTTTGGAATCAGAAATCCTCTGAGCACCATGAAGACCTTCCAGATACCTGCACCATATACAAGACAGAATACAATTAGTAGAGCAGTATTCTATTATTCACATGCTAAAAAAAGTTATGGGTTGTGTAAATTATATACATGACAAAAATGCATTTACCTGTGGTACACTATCTCCTTATTTGTACAGATACTGAAATAAATGTGATATGAGCACTGTCAAAGCCATATGCTATTTTTCGCACTACAAGCCCAGAGCTCCCACCCCCTAGCGAACACATCGTTTGGAGGAGTCGATGCAGCTAGAAATGCCAACGCCCTGAACCTGCAGGTGCCAGGTCAATAGTGCGCCACCCTCTCAGAACTCCTGGCCAAAGCTGGCAATGGCATAGGCAGGATTCGAGACAAGTCTGTCTCTTGCCTATAGTGCTGCAACTTATGTTTTTGTTTTAATCACTATTTTTACATAATGCATACCTCTCAACATGGTTGTTCGTTTCACTGTCTTGGTGGTAAACTCTCCGTCCAAAATTGGCCCACATGTTTGCATTTCGAAACCAATGGTCCTGTAGATACTGTGAAATTACTGAACTGCCAGTTTCTCTGTCTGTTTTGACAATCACTTCCTTTGACATCTTTTCAAACTCGGCAGCCTAAAATGAATGAAAATAAATAAAAAAAATGTTAACAGAAAGACATGCATACCAAATAATTTTTTTTCAAAAAATACACGTTTGTCAATATACAAATTCTATTAAAAAGATGGGTAGTATAATTATGGTAAATGGATTATCCATGAATGAGCAACAGTATGTCATTATTGTGGTGAGAAGGAAATTAAAAAACAAACTTTGAACTCATCAATAAAGATCAGCACCTTATGACATTTGCTAACGTGGAAGAAAGAAAGAAAAAGAAACTTACTGTACTGCATTGTTTTAAGGCAATCATAGACCTAATCACTTCATTTTTTGCAGACAGATTCTGACTGCATCCTCCATCACGTCGGACAATCCATCTGTGTACCGCCTTTAAAAAACAAAAAACTAAACGTTGATAATTATCACTGTCTAAGTCTGTGTTAGAAAGTACTATAGCACATGGTCTGTTTTTTGTTTGCTTTCAAAATTGTAACTATTGTACACTGATGTTTTAAAACTTTATTGTATATTAGTTTTTTAATTAGTTTTGAATTTGCTATGTATCATGGATTGTGTAAATTACATAATAAAAATGATCATTATAATAAATCAAGTATAATCAAACCTAAGTATGAAGACACATGTAAAATGCAATTGGAATGAACAGTTTTCTGACTGCTACTTTGTTTCACTTTTGTTAGATCACATTAAGGAACAATGTTTTCATTTTTTATCAATCAGATTGTCATTCAATTCCCTTCCTGTAACCTTCAGACTTAGGAGATACCAAATTTCTACCATAAAATCTTTTTTTTATTTTATAATGCACACAAGTTTGCATTCTGTCATTTTGCCAAAAGCTGGTCTGGGAGGAGGCAGATATTTTTCTATATATATAAGGCAGGGGTAGACACCCCTGGTCCTGGAGTGCCACAGACCAGTGATTCCCAACGCTGGTCCTGGAGGACCCCCTAACGTGCTGGTTTTTGTTATTATTATTATTATTATTATTTATTTCTTAGCAGACGCCCTTATCCAGGGCGACTTACAATTGTTACAAGAGATCACATTATTTTTACATACAATTACCCATTTATACAGTTGGGTTTTTACTGGAGCAATCTAGGTAAAGTACCTTGCTCAAGGGTACAAGGGTCAAGAGTCCAGAGCCCTAACCACTACTCCACACTGCTGCCCAGTTGTTCCAACCGAGCTTGCAATTACTTAATCGAACTAATAATTTGCCTAATCAGAGCCTTTTAATTCTTTTAAACAGTTGGGGTTCCAAGTTAGGTGTAAAATTGTATAAGGAACTTGAATTCTCCAACTTTTTATAAGTTACATGATTTAAAAAGTCCAGTTTAAACTATTACTTAAATTAAGGGTTCAATTAAGTAATTGAGAGCTCGTTGGAACTGTTTTGCTGTTTTTTGTTTTAACCGAGCCCTTGATAACTTAATTGACATTAATTGGTCTTAATTGGTCAAAATTCCCATGGGTGCAAGTTGATTAGTGTTTGATGATTTAGAGAGACCTATAAAACCTGCAGGATTGTGGCTCTCCAGTACCAGGGTTGGCCACCCCTGAACTAGTGGAATGAGGAGGTTTAGTCCATATGCTTGAACTACAGTTAGTACTATACACCTCTATTCTGAAAAATTTGCGGCCGCCCCAAAAGGTTAGCATTGAAATTCTGTTCAATAGTTTTCCATGCCATTTTACGTAATACAACATTCTCGTCTTCTTTGCTGGTGCTGTAAGCTTTAATGTAGTTTTTAATTAGGTGTACTAAATACATCTTTTCCTCTATGGAAAATTTTGGAACTCTTTTAGATGACATTTATTCTACTGAAGGGTTTTTAAACTGTTAAAAGTTTGATGTGACTTATCTTCTGCATTGCTTCTGATATTGGTCCACATGGGCGGTCTAACGTGTTCTGCATGTTCACATCAGCTGAACCAATTCACATGATTAACTATTTGGTTTTGGTACGGTGCAATCAGGTCTAATTTGCAGCATTTGCTAGACTGCATTTTAGTCCACTTGGTATGGACCAAAGTCATTGCTACACTGCAATCAACCCGGAATGACCCCTAACCGAAAGTGGTTTTGGTTTTTTACCTGAAGTACATGGAACCAGCACAGCAACACCTTTGCATAAGGAAACACTGTGTGTACTGCATTGATTTCTTTCATGTCCCTATCTACCATGACACATCTGCAAAGGGAAATATAAAAAGGAAGTAATACTTAATCTGTCTATCACTTCGTAAATTAAGAGAGCTGCATACAAAGCTGATTGTACCGCTACAAGGCTGCCAAATCGGGTAGCGTGAGATTGGGGGGGGGGGGGGGGGGGTGGTTGATTGCTGCCATACTTGTAGTTTTACTGGATGGACTGCTAATTTTTTTTTTTTTTTTTTTTTTAAACAAAATTCTACATAATAAAATAACTATATAAACCAGATTAAACTCGGTTTTAAATTAAACCCTATATTGGCATTATGTTGTTTCAAATATCACATTTTTATATCAAACGACACATTACCACCCGAAACATTCTACAGTATAAGCTGTAAATTATGCAATCATGAAATATCATTGCCATGTAAGTTACTCATCTTAATCTGTTTATCCTTTGCATTTCATACATAAACTTCAACTATGAATTTTAAAACATATCTTGGCTGAAACTCTCCAACAGCTTCCTGAACTTTTTTCAGACAGTGACAAGATGTCACTGGATTCCTCACTCACAATAAAAAATGCTACAGGTATTCCTCGGCCTTGGTTGCTCTTCACTAGCACAGCATAAAATGCAAAACCATACTGAGTTGCGCCCATGTGTAGAATTGTTGCTCACAAATGTAAAAGAAACGTACGCTCCACATCTATTGGCACGAGTTATTGAAGGTGCTCCTGAGGATTTACCTTTTGGTTTATTGGACCTTTCACATTGCCACTGAAAGTGATTTTCCCCTCTTTTTTTGATAGCTACAAATGTGCCAGTTCCATTCTCCTTAAGACATGTCAAGTGATTTTGCATAAAATCCTCTCTTGAATCTCGTTTTACAATATGTATCGTTCTCTGCACACGTGCGTCAGACTCCTTGCGCAGAGAGTCTTCAAGTGATGAGATCCAGAAACGTTCCATTATCTCACTAAAAGGAAGAAAAAAAAAAACGTTAAACAACTTCTCAGTGATGTGTGTCATTCCGTAACAAATCACTCAGAAAAGTTGGATTTCGACCCACATTTAAAGGAACCTTCTGACGTACATCATCAATTCACCTCCTAAGAATAAAACATAGAGAACAACCTTATGCAAACATTAACACAGTGCCCATCAAATGCCACCAGACATATGTGCCCATTATAAACCAGCCTGCCAGGCACGTGCCCATTATAAACCAGCCTGCCAGGCATGTGCCCAATATAAACCAGCCTGCCAGGCATGTGCCCAATATAAACCAGCCTGCCAGCCATGTGCCCAATATAAACCAGCCTGCCAGGCATGTGCCCAATATAAACCAGCCTGCCAGGCATGTGCCCAATATAAACCAGCCAATGTAAACCTGCCTTCCAGGCCTCTGTGTTTTAACTACAGTAGTCTTACCAGCTGGTAAATTAATAATTTAGTTTAGAGTAACCAACCTTGTTATTCTGTTACCAATATTTGCTTAAGACATAGGACATTAGCATAACTTCAGCTGACATGCCTGGTAAGTTTACTATATTTTGTATTATCATTTTTAACAGCAAATCAATTATAAATTATGTGTAACTGAATGTTGTGGATCACTGTGAACAACTTGCACACACAGTACAGCATAAATACTATGCTGCACATAAAGTGAATAATTAAAATATACGTTTGAAAAACAAAACGAGACAAAGGTAGAGATTAAGCATCACTAAAATTTGAAATGATAGCTACACTTAAAAAAAAAAAAACGTTATATAATACAACTTAACAGAAGAACATATTCATATTCATATTTAAGGCGTAACTCAACATATTTTAATGCCTTTGTGTGCATACGTTCTGCTAAAAACGGTGTATTTTGAGAAGATGAATAAAACATCCTACCTTTTTCATTCCAAATCTGTTCTGCTGCAAAACCTTGGCGCGCAGTTTTCAGTTTGAATGTGAGGGCGTGGAAACAGGCAGCTTTTGCCCTTAGAAGGCGTGTTTCCTTTGTGATGTAACTGAGGAGGCGGGTTTTCGCAGAAAGGTGTTTTAAACCAATAAAACAGCAGGTAGTCTGACTCCAAAAAGTAAACAGAAAATAAACACAAATAAAAACGACTTAAAAACAGTTTAAACAAGTCATTTTATCTGAGGTATACATAACGTACGGGTTACAAACGTGGAAAACACTAATACTTAGAAAGGGTAGTTTTTGCTTTGAACGTCAGCAAAGCGTAATTATTTGTAATAGGATCTTACAGATTTAACTGTAGCTTCCCCAGGAACATGATGCAAAAACAGTTTTAATACGATGCTACCTTAGAAGTGCTCACTTCTGAAACGCACAGCCACTGACATTGACTTTGTTGTTTGTTTTTCCTACCTTTGATGATCATAAAGGATGTGTCCAGGTGAAAATCAGCGTTTCTCGTGAAAAGTACAATCTGCTGCAGAGAGTGAATAGTAACACTCTCAAGTGGAAGACGTGTTAAACGAACGTGATGTTTCCTTGGGTGGCTAAATTATCCAATGGGGGTTTTAGGTGTCAGGGGTGTACTATTCATTCATAAGTCATGACAGGGTTTTCTGAGGCAGAGTGGATGAGTAAAAAAATAGAGCAGCCAGCAAGGTGGGTTTGGTTAGACACCGCCGTGATTCAGAAAAGGGCTGGCGCTGCACTATGCGAATGGAGGGGGGTTCATAGAAAGGAGGGGCCGACCAACAGCAGGAGAGAGAAAGAAAGAAAGATTCTCTTTGTGTGTGTCTGGGGTTTAGGGGGTGCAATATGTTTGGGCTTTTGATTAATAATTAGCCATACTGATAGCGTTTTGCTTAACTAGAGTCTATTTATGATTAATATTGCTTTTATATTGCGACTCGATCATATGAATAAAGGTCATTTTAGATTTTATATCGTATATTTTATTTTATTATCGTATAATAATTGTTGAATGTATTATTCATGTACACGGCCGGGATTTTGTAATATTTATACACAACCAATTCACAAGGCAAATTACAGTTTGTAATGGCGTACGCAACTTTAGTGTTCACTTTATTGAAATATACGATGTGCTTATTAATACATGAATTAATGATGGCTGGAATTCAATAACTGCAATATTTGTTTATTCTGTCATTATAGTTATTTGTTATCTATCTATCTAGCTATTTGTCTGTCTGTCTGTCTGTGTCTATCTGTCTGTCCCCAAAGTGTCCCAAAATATATTGTAGCTATGATGTAGGTATATTGTGTATAAATCACACAGGGATAGGACAGAATCCCTGCTATACTTTTATTATTATTATTATTATTATTATTATTATTATTATTATTATTATTATTATTTATTTCTTAGCAGACGTCCTTATCCAGGGCGACTTACAATCGTAAGCAAATACATTTCAAGTATCACAGTACAAGTAATAATACAATTAAGAGCAAGATAAATACAATGACTGGTTCAAGCAAGTACAAGTGTGACAAAATACAATTCAATAATACAACAGATAACAGTGTCAGTGATAGTTACGATTAAATACAAAATACTACAGATTAAACACTTGGCAGATTACAGTACTCTGAAGTATAGGATTAAATGCAGTAAAATAGGGGGCAGATAAGAGCAAGTAAAGCACATTTAAAGGGGAAAAACAGAGGAGTTCTACAGGTGCTGTCTGAAGAGGTGAGTCTTAAGGAGGCGCCGGAATGTGGTCAGGGACTGGGCAGTCCTGACATCTGTAGGAAGGTCATTCCACCACTGCGGAGCGGTCCGTGCAGTTGAGTTTGTGTTCTGTAATCCCCGCTGTCTATGTTTACGTGTGTTTATTCCCTCCCGCTGTATTCCGCAGCTGCTTTGTTTACCTTTAGTGTATGTGTTCCTATGTATAATGTAACCTGTCTGTTTGTCTTCCCTGGTCTGTTAAGATTGGTTGTTATTAGTCTGTCCCCATTGATCCTAGTGTGTGGATGAGGGCCAATGGGATATGTGCCTGAGCCCTGATACCCTATTTGCATAAGGGGGGTGGGGCTAATGTTATAAGAAGGCGCTGCGACACCATCTTGTTGTTGTATGGAGTAAAGTGGTTGAATGCAGAGAAGCAGACAGAGCAGTGGACTCTGGTGGGTGCGAGCTAGCGTCCGAAAATAAAAGCATTGAACCAAGAACCAAGCGTGTCTCCTGTTTTCTGCCTCCTGTTGAAACGCTACAGTGGTGTCAGAGCGGGATTTGAGATGGAACCCCCGTGCGTCAAGCAGGAGAGGTTAAGAGATGGAGAGATGTACCATGAGCTGGAGCGGCTGCTCCAGTGCAAGAAGGAGCTCGGCCTGATGGAGGAACAGGCCAGGTTCAGTGAGGAGAGACGAGTCACCAAAAAAGACGGTGGTCACCAGCTGTAGAGCACATGGGGCCCAGCTGGGTCCCGCAGAGTGCTGCGCCTGATACCCAGAGCCAGGAGAGATGAGTCTTGACCCGCTCTAGAGAATGGCGTTCACCAGCAGCAGAGAGCATGGCATCACGCCGGATACCTGGAGCCAGGAGAGACCACAGGCTGATCAAGCTGAAGGCAGCGACAGTACAGCAGGACGGCAGAGCGCAAAGTTGCCCAGCTTTGATGGCACCATGAACTGAGAGGCCTTCCACGCTCAACTAACTGTGCTGGGTAAGCTGTGCAAGTGGAGCGAGGGCGACAAGGCACAGCAACTGATGGCGGCACTGAGAGGGGATGCCCAGATGGTGCTGTTGAACCTGGCCAAGGAAGAGATGGGCAGCTACCATAACCTGGATGAGACCGCCTTCGACCAGGAGGTCTGGGTCCAGGATCAGTGCATCCTGGGGCTCAACTTCCTTCAACGGGTGACAGGGACAGTGACCGGGGCGGGGCCGTCTCTCCTCCTAGATGACCATTACCATCCCCAGCGCAACAGTCACTGCAGGAACCCTGGTAAATGCCAGCCCTTTCAAGGGTTCCTGCAATGGGCGCGATCCGAGAGCAGAACACAGAGGGGTGAAAGAAGGAGTTTGAGCACCTCTTTGCAGTCAGACCGGAGGATGGGGGATGGACTGGGATGGTCCAACACCAGATCGACACTGGCCGATCCCCACCCAGTCGGGAACCACCCCACCGGCTGCCCCTGTTCCGACACAAGGTGGCTGCGGGGATTATCCAGGAGATGCGGGGGGCTGGGGTGATTTAGCAGTGTGGAGTATAGGGCAGCAGTGTGAAGTAGTGGTTAGGGCTCTGGACTCTTGACTGGAGGGTTGTGGGTTCAATCCCCAGTGGGGGACACTCCTGCTGTACCCTTGAGCAAGGTACTTTACCTAGATTGCTCCAGTAAAAACCCAACTGTATAAATGGGTAATTGTATGTAAAAAAAAATAATGTAATTTTATGTAAAAATAATGTGATATCTTGTAACAATTGTAAGTCGCCCTGGGTAAGGGCATCTGCTAAGAAACAAATAATAATAATAATAATAATAAT
Organism: Acipenser ruthenus; assembly: GCF_902713425.1. Taxonomy (NCBI): domain Eukaryota; kingdom Metazoa; phylum Chordata; class Actinopteri; order Acipenseriformes; family Acipenseridae; genus Acipenser; species Acipenser ruthenus. Next base: position 29,752,675 of record NC_081190.1, on the reverse strand, counting down.
AATAATAATAATAATAATAATAATAATAATAATAATAATTTAGCAGAATGCAGAGAAGCGGACAGAGCAGTGGACTCTGGTAGGTGTGAGATAGCGTCCGGAAATAAAAGCATCGAACCAAGAACGAAGCGTGCCTCTCCTGTTTTCTGCCTCCTGTTGAAACACTACAATACTGTCAATAGGGTCTACTGTGGTGAAGATAATTAAATTGTTTTCAAGGGAAGGGAAGTTGAGAGTTGGAAATCTGCAGTAAAGTGTGTTCTCCAGAGTCAGCACATTTGAAACTGCTCTCTGTGAAACACCATGCAGAAGCACCTGCCAACTAAGCGCCTATCCGCCTCTAGCAGGCTGTCAGATAAGCCTTGCTCATTGTGACTAAAAATGACTTTTTTATATCCCAGGAATCCCAAATCAGGGGGAAACCTGGAACAGCCATTATCTACAGTGCATGCTACAGCTTAGTCGCTCCCAGTAGCAGCTGGTGGCTGTAGTGTTCCACTATGTGTGAGTTTGCTTTGTTTGACAAAAGATGTGTCCCCTAGTTGTTCAATAAATTATATTATTACCCAAGTAGTATCTATAAAATAAACAGCAGATACTGCATGGTTCATTATGGAATAATACTATCACTCAAGACTAGCCTAATATCACACAAGTGGCAAAGGCAAAGTTACTATCTAATACTAAACATAGTACAATACAAGTTGTGAAAAAGAAGTACAAATATTATTAGAATACACTTTATAACAAGAACAGTTTCATCAAGAAATGATTACGATATCACAATGGTAACCCACTTTTGCAGATAACATTATTTATGTTTAAGACTGTGCATACGTAAAAAAAGAACGTTCTGGTGTGTTAGAAACTGAATTATGTCTCCGCCTAGTGGACATTACAATATTTAATCTCATTTTATTGTTGGGGAAAATAAATATCATTTTCACTTTTAATTGGGCTTAGTGTGTTGAGAGAAAAGGTTTCAGAAATGAAAGTACGGTGGTTTAATACTATGGTGGTTTGCTTTCATACATAATACATGTCAGTGACTTTGATAGAGGCCTGAGAACAAGTATTTAACTGGCAGGCAATTATATTCCAAAGACTGCACAAGTTTATGTTTCATAAGGAAGTCTCAGAAATGATGAGTCATTTTGGGGCTCCTGAGTGGCGCATCCGATAAAGGCGCTCCGTGTGGAGTGCAGGATGCGCCCTATAGCCTGGACGTCGCCGATTCGAGTACAGGCTATTCCACTGCCGACCGTGGACAGGAGCTCCCAGGGGGCGACGCACAATTAACAGAGCACTGCCCGGGGGGTGGGGGGGGGGGGTGGGGGGTGCTTGGGTCTGGCCGGGCGCCTGCGGGCTTGCCAGTAAGCTGCCCAGAGCTGCATTGTCCTCTGACGCTGTAGTTCTGAGGTGGCTGCATGGTGGGCCTGCAGTGTGTAAAAGAAGCGGTCGGCTGATGGCACACGTTTTGGAGAACAGCGTGTGTTCGTCTTCGCCGCTTCCGAGTCAGCGCGGTGGAGATAGCGGTGGGCTGAGCCTAAAAATAATTGGCTATTCCAAATTGGGGAGAAAATAATAAAAACAATTGGTGACTACTAAACTGAAAAAAAAAAAAAAATGATGTCATTCAGGACCAGCAGATTTTCACCGCCAGCTTTCCTCAAGAACTTCAACTAATCATTGTGGATGGTCCAGTGTCATCCTGGCTGCCCATGGCGGCCCTGTCCCTTATTGATTCTATGATGGCTATTGTTTCTAAGTATTAATGAAGTATTACAATCTGTAATTCATATTCATATTCTGTAATTCATATTCACGATTGCTCTCCGGGTGCCTGTGAAGAAGATTTGTTGATGCCCTACACTTTCCCAGCTACCCGTCCATTTCAATGGAATACCTACCCATTGATCATGGTATGGCGCTTTGCATAATGAACTTAGAATTATAAATGTAGTATTGTAATATGAGATGACTCTATTGTGATGTCACTCACTGAAATACTTAAAGAATCTTTTCATAACGGGACAAGTAGACGCCGTTGTAATCTGTAGCTGTAATCAAAATAAAAAAATAAAAACTTTAGGGAGATCTGCAGTCTATATGGTGTGGCCTTGGCAGAAATGAGTAATACTTTAGACCTACTGCATAATTTTTCAATACTCAATTCACTGGAGACAGAAACCTGGCATGGGTGGAGGCTCCATACATTTTGGTACTCTGCAATTAGTTGCATCCGGTTTGAAAGCTATGAAAGAAAAGATGTGCCACATTAGCACTGTTTATGAAGTGGAATTGTATGTTGGGAAAATGTATAGTAAAAAAAAAAAATCTCCTTATTAGAAAGTAAGATTGGTCCACTTCCTTGCTATAATGCAAAATCCTTTAACCCTCGTTTGACCTTTGTTTCTGAAACTATGTTGGTAACCCTTCGGCCATTCTTCTCTTGAAAGAGCTGTTAAATGCCCTCATTAATGAGTGGCCAAGATGTCACATGTGACGAAGAATGTCATTTAGTAAGAGAGGCAAAAGGAATTTGAATTAGGACCAATATACAGTGCCCTTGGCTGTGAGGCATTCATATTTCATTTTAAAGTTTTTCTTTATACCAGATGTTTAAGACTAGGGTAGGGAGTGATTTACTTATTAGATTCTGTGACTGTAATTTGAAGCAATTATCTCCAACGAGATTGTGCTTTGTTCATGTACCAATTAGCTGAACCTTGGTCGATTCAAGGGGGGGGGGGGGGGGGGAATTAAAATAAAAACGGCCCATAGAAGGGATCTTTGATACAATATGTGCCCAGAACTGAATACCGTCTCCCTCACAAGTATCAAAATCGGCACCCAGGTCTCAGATCTTTTTGTACATTGTGCACCCTATTTATACAAACCAAAACTAAGTACTCAATCTTAAACCATTAATGAGAACACTCCTCTCTATATTAAGGCTGCTACTTTTACATTTTCTATTGTAAAGGTGCATATAACCTGCGGTATACTCAGCAGCACCATTTAAACGATGTCTGGGGCCATGTAAAGAAAAAAAATACTGGTATAATAAATGAATATCAGAAAAAACAATACCTTTCAATTGGTCATTTAAGATCATTTCACATTTACACATTACACACTTTTCTGTTAAGGTAGAAAAGTAAATTAAACACAGAAGAAAAATATATTTGCACACACATGTGCTTCTGTGTTGGGAGTACAGAGCATTCAAAAACCTCATGGCTAATTAACATAAAGCTCAATCTTAAAGAGTAACTGTATTCCGAAAAAATATGTCCCCACTTGTTGCTACAACTGTTTAAATAAGGTACCTCTAATTTTTGTTTTCATTGTTAACATCCTGACAACTTTTTACACTTATAACTTTAAAGTCTGTTTCAAAGCTCTTTTAAAAATGGCCGCTCTAGTGCACTGAGGTTTGAGATCTGTCCTCTAAATCACTGCAGGAAGAGCGCTGGCTTTTCTGTTCCGTACCACATCATGGATCGTTATTGCTGTATAACCTGTTTGACAATGTGGTTAGTGAAGGACGCACCTGTTGTTTCCCCCAGTATCTGTGTCACAGGATCCTCACAGGGACAGTCTTGCGACTGCTGAATCTTGTCAAAGTTGAACACACTCCGCCTCAGCTCCTGAGCTGGCTTTTTTCCACAGATATTGAGGACTGTGTTCCTGTAAGGGCAAGGCAGGGGAAACACAAACTGACTTCTGAGGGCAAAGTACAGAGAAAACGAAACTAAATGCATAGAAACAAACACACACACACAAACTAAAGTAGTGCACAACAAATAACAAAATCCAAAGCTCAACTGGTTGCTTCTCTTGCTTACAGGCAGCTGCCTGGATAGGGCTGACTAGTTTACATAACAGGTTTGAATAACTTCTGTAAATTTTCAAATACAAAATGACCTTAGGATAAAAGCACATGTTGCTTCCCACTAGTGAAAACTTTGCTGTTATTAAATAGAAGACAAGGAATATATTTTGGTTACAAAATATTTGGTGCTAGCAAATCATGAGCAACTGACATTGCCCTAGCCATTGCCGTGATTTTGGTACTTACACTGTACGTAAGAGAGCCATTTAATTCAGTGTGCTTTCCCATTAAGAGGCACATAAAAAACAAGGTATGCAGGGAGTGTCTTACTGTATCTCTGTGATGGGGTGCTTGAGGGAGAGCTTTTGCAGTGCATTTTGTTGCCAGGGGTCTGGCAGACAGGCTGCGGCTTCTCCGACTAGGCCCTTGGGGGTCTTTACTGCTGGGAGGAAGTCCTCTGTCCTTCCTGAAAAAGAGCACAAGCATCTCAACTGCCCATCCCTTCAAACAAAGTACACATTTCATACATATTCATTTATCATGTGGAAATGCCATTCTAATGTACTGTAATACATGTGTACTTACTTGCTGGACTTCATGGAGTAAATATAATTAAATGATTAGATATACAAATGTATTATTTGGTTCCGTTCTCCGTATTTCCAAAAACTGTAGATATATGTATGTTTTAGTGAAATGAGAATTTCCTTCCCTGCACCTTTTGCTTGGGAAAGTTTCTGGCAACATTAGAGAGTCTCACTCAGAACAGCTGTCAGAAACGGTGTTTGCGGGCTGTGTTGTTTAAGCTGCTGTCTTAAGAAAGTACAGGTTAAAAGTATACGTCATTCTTATACCAGAAGACAAGAGTCAGCTGTAAATACTGGGTCTATTTTATTATACATACGGAGGTGCATATACATCTTGCCAGCTTTAAACCTGTATACCATACCTAGTCTAAAACAGCACCAGATCTAAAATACTGTAAGTCTACTGGGTGTTGTTAATAAAGAGTTCAGTGGTATTTAAATCTGGTGTTGTTAAGATATTTTTACAGCTTGTCTTGTGAGTAGTTTGGACAGGCAAAAGGACTGTAAAATATAAAAATTGACAATTTTATTATCACGGCAGTAAATTGAGAAAAAATAAATAAAACAGCATTGGGAGGGAGCAATATTAACCCAATTTGGTTAACCTGAATCCAAGTATGAACCAAGTATTTCATTAACATACATTCCCCACCATGACTGTAAATTCATGACCATGACATAAGCATTATGAAATGGCAATGCAGTTTCCTGAAAAGTCCCAAGACATGAATGGACGCACAATAAATGTTGCCACAGAATGTGTACACCTAGTTTAACCAAAATTAGACAGGTGTGACATACAGATGGACAGATGAACAGCCAGAGTCACCTCCACACAACGCTGTTGTTATAAAAATGGAAACAAGGCAGAAGATAACATCACAAAGTGAATCCCTGTCTAGTTACCATGTTTGTGTTCTCAGCAACTAAGCCTGCTTCAAGGCTTCAAGCACAACAGAGCCGGTGAGTCATCGGCAGAAATGAGACTGTCTCACTGTGAACATTCTCAGCATGGGTATGGGGCAGAATTGAAATCACCCTTTTGTCATTTTGAGTTCTTTCCACCACACAGCACCAACATTCTCCTGTATGATCATCATTTTTGATTGTTTGAATTCATTAAGATATCTGACACCAGACACAATAAACAAAGTCCTGGTACTTTTGTTACCTCACCTAATTAAAGCATTGCATTTCTTGCTTCACATTACACCTCATGAAAATATCTTAGATATAATTACAATAAAGGGCAAAACATGAAAAAATATGTGGTGGTTACAAGAGTATAGCAACACTTTGTAAGCGTTTAGAATAAATAATTTAAATTGGGTTATTCCGGTTCAGCTGTTTTGTTTTGCATGCACACAACACCTACCCTGGAAACCTTTTCTCCATCAGATCACAAACTGAAGAACCCCACCCCACACACAATTTGGTTGACTTGAGCTAGAATTAAAACTGGGCTGTCAGTGAGCTTACCTTCCCAAGGTGCAGAAGGCAGCTGGCAGAGCTGTGTGGAGGTAGTGGAGGGATCTGCAGGTATTTTCACCAGGCTGGTATTGTGCTGCCACCGTTTTATTTGCAGCTGCTGCAACCAATACAGCATGGCTTGGCTGTTTAATGCCTGTAAAACAAAAACAAAACAAACTAGATGGTAACTTTACAAGTTGTGGGGCTTGCTTTATTGGGAAAGTGGTCAAAGTAGCTGATTTGTGTCAAAAGTCACATTGTTTATTAATTGTCTCATGCTTAGAATGTGCTAGAATTTGAAATTTCTCAAAGTTCTATGACAGTTAATTCAACAGTGGGAAGTAGCCTACTGAAAGAAGTAGATGCGGTTACTAAAACAGCTGTACCTCTTGATTGGTAGACGCCATTCCTGTTTTGATTTCATATTTGAATAGCTGAGAAGTAGAGGAAGATTTAATTTGCTCTAAGTAGTTGTCTAAATTTTAGTTGGTGCGGTTACTAAAACAGGTGTACCTCTTGATTGGTAAAAGTTATTTACATTATATATAAAATTGCTACTCCTTCAAATTAATTCAACAATCTCTTCCATAATTGATCAAGCTCATCCGTAGATCATTATTACGCACAGTGTTAAGCATGTTAGCTGCAAGCTGTTAGATTGTTAATATACATTTTAAAGACTGAGAACAACAAAGCTAGAACAGTAATGCTTATTTTTGTGTTCACAACCAAGAGCATTTGACAAGAGCATTTGATGAAATGTATGCCAGTAGATACAGGGAATACATTTCTATACCAGTTTAGGATGAATGTATTTATTTTAGGTAAAGCATAACATGAGACCATACAATGGCTAATTTAATGGAATTGTATGCGTGTATAAATTACATTTATATACAGACATGCTCAAATTTGTTGGTACCCCTCCACCAAAAACGAAGAATGCACAATTTTCTCTGAAATAACTTGAAACTGACAAAAGTAATTGGCATCCACCATTGTTTATTCCATATTTAATAGAAATCACCATTGTTTATTCCATATTTAATAGAAATCAGGCTTTGCTTTTGATTTTTTATTCAACATAATATTGTAAATAATAAAACAAATGAAAATGGCATGGACAAAAATGATGGGACCGCTAACCTAATATTTTGTTGCACAACCTTTAGAGGCAATCACTGCAATCACATGTTTTCTGTAGCTCTCAATGAGACTTCTGCACCTGTTAACAGGTAGTTTGGCCCACTCTTCCTGAGCAAACTGCTCCAGCTGTCTCAGGTTTGATGGGTGCCTTCTCCAGACTGCAAGTTTCAGCTCTTTCCATTGATGTTCAATAGGATTCAGATCAGGACTCATAGAGGCCACTTCAGAATAGTCCAATGTTTTGTTCTTATCCATTCTTGGGTGCTTTTAGCTGTGTGTTTTGGGTCATTATCCTGTTGGAGGACCCATGACCTGCGGCTGAGACAGCGCTTTCTGACACTGGGCAGTACATTTCGCTCCAGAATGCCTTGATAGTCTTGAGATTTCATTGTGCCCTGCACAGATTCAAGGCACCCTGTGCCAGGCGCAGCAAAGCAGCCCCAAAACATAACCGAGCCTCCTCCATGTTTCACTGTAGGTACAGTGTTCTTTTCTTTGAAAGCTTCATTTTTTCATCTGTGAACATAGAGCTGATGTGACTTGCCAAAAAGCTCCAATTTTAACTCATCTGTCCAAAGGACATTCTCCCAGTGGGATTGTGGCTTGTCAATATGCATTTTAGCAAATTCCAGTCTGGCTTTTTTATGTTTTTCTGTCAAAAGTGGAGTCCTCCTGGGTCTTCTTCCATGGAGCCCACTTTCGTTCAAAAAGCGACGGATGGTGCGATCACAAACTGACGTACCTTCACCTTGGAGTTCAGCTTGTATGCAGCAGTGTGGAGTAGTGGTTAGGGCTCTGGACTCTTGACCGGAGGGTTGTGGGTTCAATCCCCAGTGGGGGACACTGCTGTTGTACCCTTGAGCAAGGTACTTTACCTAGATTGCTCCAGTAATAACCCAACTGTATAAATGGGTAATTGTATGTAAAAATAATGTGAAATAATGTGATATCTTGTAACAATTGTAAGTCGCCCTGGATAAGGGCGTCTGCTAAGAAATAAATAATAATAATAATAATAATCTCTTTGGCAGTTATCCTTGATTCTTTTTCTACCATTCGCACTATCCTTCTGTTCAATCTGGGGTCGATTTTCCTCTTGCGGCCGCACCCAGGGAGGGTGGCTACAGTTCCATGGACCTTAAACTTCTTAATAATATTTGCAACTGTTGCCACAGGAACATCAAGCTGCTTGGAGATGGTCTTGTAGCCTTTAACTTTACCATGCTTGTCTATTATTTTCTTTCTGATCTCCTCAGACAACTCTCTCCTTTGCTTTCTCTGGTCCATGTTCAGTGTGGTGCACACAATGATACCAAATAGCACAGTGACTACTTTTCTCCATTTAAATAGGCTGAATGACTGATTACAAGATTGGAGACATGTGTGATACTAATTAAAGAAACTAATTAGTTTGAAATATCACTATAATCCAATTATTTATTATCTTTTCTAAGGGGTACCAACAAATGTGTCCTGGCCATTTTAGAATATCTTTGCAGAATAAGCAATAATTCATCTCTTTTCACAGCTTCTTTGTTTTACTATATGACATACCAAAGGCATACAAGTATACATGATAAAATAGCTTTTGATTTCATCACTTTTCAGGAGGAATGAAGCATTATTTCAATGAGCTGTAAGGATACCAACAAATTTGAGCACGTCTGTATATATATATATTATTATTGTTAATTATTAATATTGTATACTGGCCATGGGCTTTGGTTTTGCCCAGAGCCGTAACTAAGCATTTAGAATTTTGTATACTGGCCAGGGGCTTTGGTATTGCCCGGAGCTGTAACTAAGCATTTATCTACCGGGGCATGCAAATATATATATATATATATATATATATGAATTGCATGCACCTCTGGGTGAGCAGTTTGAAGCAACCGGAGGTGGACGGAAAGACTCCATATCGTACCTACCGGGGCATGCAAGACTCCGATGCATCAATTATATATATATATATATATATATATATATATATATATATATATATATATATATATATATAATTATTGTTTTTTTTTCGTTTTTTTTTTTTTTTGTATGTTAGGAGTTAGGGTGGTATTTACTCGCGCATAGTTTTGAATGTTATTTCCGAATCTCTCCTTTAACATGTGTGAAGGGGACACTGTATTACTTAAAACGTTTTAACAGTGAGCAGTTACCTTGGGATCAGACACCAGGTTCAGACGCATTGATTGGACTAATGTATCCGCAGGCGACCTAAGACTCACCGTTTCAACGGTGTCAGTAGTGCACAGCAGAAAAGAATGCATAAAGAAGAATATTGTATACTGGCCAGGGGCTTTGGTTTTGCCCGGAGCTGTAACTAAGCATTTAGCTACCGGGGCATGCAAATATATATATATATATCTATATATCTATATATCTATATATATATATATATATATATATATATATATATATATATGAATTGCATGCACCTCCGGGTGAGCAGTTTGAAGCAACCGGAGGTGGATGGAAAGACTCCATATCGTACCTACCGGGGCATGCAAGACTCCGATGCAATCAATTATATATATATATATATATATATATATATATATATATATATATATATATATATATATATATATATAATTATTGGTTTTTTTTCGTTTTTTTTTTTTTTGTATGTTAGGAGTTAGGGTGGTATTTACTCGCGCATAGTTTTGAATGTTATTTCCGAATCTCTCCTTTAACATGTCTGAAGGGGACACTGTATTACTTAAAACGTGTTAACAGTGAGCAGTTACCTTGGGATTACACACCAGGTTCAGACGCCTTGATTGGACTAATGTATCCGCAGGCGAACTAAGACTCACCGTTTCAACGGTGTCAGTAGTGCACAGCAGAAAAGAATGCATACAGAAGAATATTGTATACTGGCCAGGGGCTGTGGTTTTGCCCGGAGCTGTAACTAAGCATTTAGCTACCGGGGCATGCAATATATATATATATATATATATATATATATATATATATATATATATATATATATATATATATGAATTGCATGCACCTCCGGGTGAGCAGTTTGAAGCAACCGGAGGTGGACGGAAAGACTCCATATCGTACCTACCGGGGCATGCAAGACTCCGATGCATCAATTATATATATATATATATATATATATATATATATATATATATATATATATATATATATATATATATATAATTATTGGTTTTTTTTCGTTTTTTTTTTTTTTGTATGTTAGGAGTTATGGTGGTATTTACTCGCGCATAGTTTTGAATGTTATTTCCGAATCTCTCCTTTAACATGTGTGAAGGGGACACTGTATTACTTAAAACGTTTTAACAGTGAGCAGTTACCTTGTGATCACACACCAGGTTCAGACGCATTGATTGGACTAATGTATCCGCAGGCGACCTAAGACTCACTGTTTCAACGGTGTCAGTAGTGCACAGCAGAAAAGAATGCATAATGAAGAATATTGTATACTGGCCAGGGGCTTTGGTTTTGCCCGGAGCTGTAACTAAGCATTTAGCTACCGGGGCATGCAATATATATATATATATATATATATATATATATATATATATATATATATATATATATATATATATATATATATATATATGAATTGCATGCACCTCCGGGTGAGCAGTTTGAAGCAACCGGAGGTGGATGGAAAGACTCCATAACGTACCGACCGGGGCATGCAAGACTCCGATGCAATCAATTATATATATATATATATATATATATATATATATATATATATATATATATATATATATATATATATATATAATTATTGTTTTTTTTCGTTTTTTGTTTTTTTTTGTATGTTAGGAGTTAGGGTGGTATTTACTCGCGCATAGTTTTGAAAGTTATTTCCGAATCTCTCCTTTAACATGTCTGAAGGGGACACTGTATTACTTAAAACGTGTTAACAGTGAGCAGTTACCTTGGGATTACACACCAGGTTCAGACGCCTTGATGGGACTAATGTATCCGCAGGCGACCTAAGACTCACCGTTTCAACGGTGTCAGTAGTGCACAGCAGAAAAGAATGCATACAGAAGAATATTGTATACTGGCCAGGGGCTGTGGATTTGCCCGGAGCTGTAACTAAGCATTTAGCTACCGGGGCATGCAATATATATATATATATATATATATATATATATATATATATATATATATATATATATATATATGAATTGCATGCACCTCCGGGTGAGCAGTTTGAAGCAACCGGAGGTGGACTGAAAGACTCCATATCGTACCTACCGGGGCATGCAAGACTCCGATGCAATCAATTATATATATATATATATATATATATATAATTATTGTTTTTTTTTCGTTTTTTTTTGTTTTTTTTTGTATGTTAGGAGTTAGGGTGGTATTTACTCGCGCATAGTTTTGAATGTTATTTCCGAATCTCTCCTTTAACATGTGTGAAGGGGACACTGTATTACGTAAAACGTTTTAACAGTGAGCAGTTACCTTGGGATCACACACCAGGTTCAGACGCATTGATTGGACTAATGTATCCGCAGGCGACCTAAGACTCACTGTTTCAACGGTGTCAGTAGTGCACAGCAGAAAATAATGCATAAAGAAGAATATTGTATACTGGCCAGGGGCTTTGGTTTTGCCCGGAGCTGTAACTAAGCATTTAGCTACCGGGGCATGCAAATATATATATATATATATATATATATATATATATATATATATATATATATATATATATATTGCATGCACCTCCGGGTGAACAGTTTGAAGCAACCGGAGGTGGACGGAAAGACTCCATATCGTACCTACCGGGGCATGCAAGACTCCGATGCAATCAATTATATATATATATATATATATATATATATATATATATATATATATATATATATATATATATATATATATATATATATAATTATTGTTTTTTTTTTCTTTTTTTTTTTTTTTGGATGTTAGGAGTTAGGGTGGTATTTACTCGCGCATAGTTTTGAATGTTATTTCCGAATCTCTCCTTTAACATGTCTGAAGGGGACACTGTATTACTTAAAACGTGTTAACAGTGAGCAGTTACCTTGGGATTACACACCAGGTTCAGACGCATTGATTGGACTAATGTATCCGCAGGCGAACTAAGACTCACCGTTTCAACGGTGTCAGTAGTGCACAGCAGAAAAGAATGCATACAGAAGAACATTGTATACTGGCCAGGGGCTTTGGTTTTGCCCGGAGCTGTAACTAAGCATTTAGCTACCGGGGCATGCAAATATATATATATATATATATATATATATATATATATATATATATATATATATATATATATATATATATATATGAATTGCATGCACCTCCGGGTGAGCAGTTTGAAGCAACCGGAGGTGGATGGAAAGACTCCATATCGTACCTACCGGGGCATGCAAGACTCCGATGCAATCAATTATATATATATATATAATTATTGTTTTTTTTTTTCTTTTTTTTTTTTTTTGGATGTTAGGAGTTAGGGTGGTATTTACTCGCGCATAGTTTTGAATGTTATTTCCGAATCTCTCCTTTAACATGTGTGAAGGGGACACTGTATTACGTAAAACGTTTTAACAGTGAGCAGTTACCTTGGGATCACACACCAGGTTCAGACGCATTGATTGGACTAATGTATCCGC